>NC_048595.1:13190796-13356828 GCF_003668045.3 Cricetulus griseus
CTGTAACTGTGGAATTTGGTAGCAATTGATGCCCGACGACTCCAAGTCAAATGCTGGCTGCTCCACATAGTGAGCAGGTGATCCAGGGTCAAACACAGTTGAGAGGAACATGTTCACGGCTAAGCCTCGAACAACCCTCTGTCCCCACCACAAGGCGAGCCCCACCTTGCACCAGATGCCCCCAAAGCCCCTGTGTATGCACTGACTCTTTTGCACCTCACATTTCTCACCAGTAGCCCCTTGAACTTGGAAAGGTAACTCTTTTACATCCTCCCTGCATTGTATTTCACAGAAGGGGTCAAAGTTTAGTCAGGTCAAGGGTCTCCCATTGGAATGGCATGAGCTTGATCAAACCTCAAGCCACCTTTTCCTACACCTATACCATGGTGCCTTCTTTGTTTTTACAGTTGATGAAAACATGACCCAGAGAGGGTACTGGACTGGCCCAAAGTCACACAGCAGCATCAATTTAAGTGTAGTCTTAGGACTCATGGCCTAGGCTCCTTTCTCCCCCATGTTCATGCTGGGTTGCTGCAGCCTTGTTACTGAGCCCTGCGATACCAGGGGCTCCTGAACAGAGGGTACCCCAGGGAGCAGAGCCACCATGCTTACAGGATACCAGGAGACAGTGAAGAAGAAGACCTGTGAAATCTAGCATGAGGAGCAGCTCCTGATGCCCAGTCGGTGAAGAAAGAGCTGCTGCAATGCCAGGCAGCGGGGCCCCATTAGGGCTGGTGGTGAGGCTCCCGGCTCCACATTTACATATAAATGAAGATATTTACAAATTAATGCATCTCAGCCCAGAGTCCCAGCTCTGCAGCTGTCTGAGCTGCTTCCTCTTCAGCTGGGAAAGTGGGGTGAGAATGAGGCTGGGAATATTACCAGGAGCCGGCAGAGCACCATTTCCTGGGGAGCCTCAAGGAGCCCCAGGGACTCCCGGTGCTTGTCCGCAGCTGGTGGGCAGAAGCTGGAAGGGGTGACAGGGTGCCTGCCTCCTGTGGGTGCAGGTGTGCATCCTTGTAGTGCAACCTTGGGTGCATCATTGTACCTCAGAGGTCCCGTCATGCCATGTGTGATGGGCTGGGCACGGGACAGGTGGGTGGTGGAGGAATTCACTCCTTAGCCCAAGGCAGGGAGTGGGCTGGGGAGTGATGGAGTGTAGGGTGTTATTAGCACTAGAACACTAGAGTACCACCTACAGTGTAAAGCCACGGGCTATAGAAAAAAAAGTGTTGTGTGTGAATGTGTGTGTAAGTTCACTTGTGTGGGTACGCATGGGCAGGGTGTCACCTCCTCAGTCACTCAGTCACTCTCTCCACCTTGTACACTGAAGCAGGGTCTGTCATCCAAACTGAAAGCTCCTTGACTGCACTAGTTCAGCTAATGATCTAGCTTTGAGAACGCCCCATTTCTACCTCTAGGGTTGCTGGGACTACAGGCAGATGGACTACTATAAGCACATGTGCTGGGGACCTGGGTTCTAGTCCTCAGATCTACATAATTGTCCCTACAGCCATCCCACCAGCCTCTGGAAGAAGTATTTTTCTGGTTGGGGTGAGTTCCTCATGTGCAGTTTCCTGGTTCATATTACACATTATGGCCAGATTTGGCCAGTGCAGTTTGGCAAGGCTTAGTTTAAGCCACTATCCAAGCAATTTCCAGTGTGCAATCTCTGCCACGCAAATTAGGGCCATGAAAATAAGGGTCATGCAAATGGGGTTATGCAAATCAGGGTCATGCAAATCAGAGCGTTCCTGGTCAAAGGGTAGGTCTCAGGGATTGGGGGCTGCTTGACACAGACGACATGCAGGGGTGGGACAGGAAGCAGAGGTCATTTCACACTTGCAGGCCCAGCAAACACATAGGCCCTGAGGTGAGAAGGGCCACCTGAGGTGGAGCATGGCCAGGGCATAGGAAACAACAAAATAAATAGCAATCTACCCTCAGCACCCTGGAAGCCACTGAGGGCAGTGGCCCACAGTGACCCAAATTTGGAAGTTCACAATGGTTACTGAGCAGAGGGAAGAAAGACAAAGTGACCCGTGGAGGGGCTCTGGCCTGATCTTAGAGTCCCAGAAACGTGTGAGGACACATATAATGTCACCCACATTTGAGAACAACCGGCTGTTTGAGCACAGCCTGGGGGTCCATGGAGAACTAAGCATGCAGTCTTACCCTCCCAGGTCACAATAGCAGGGAGAAGGGTGGCACGGGGGTGGACACTGTCAGATTGACACTAAAAGAAGTGACTATCCCTGATGGCTTTGACATACTTTGGGCCTGGAGTACACTCACCAAGGAGGCTGAGCAGCGGTATACAAAAGAGATTGAGCTTAAAAACTGTCCCTTCCTCCCTAAGGTCTCACCAGGCAGCAGGGTCACCCAGGCAGGGATCAGTGCATTCTCCCCACCTCAGCACCCAGAATCTGCTTGACATTTAGAGAGGGGCAGTGTGTGGTGGGGGCTAGGAAGAGGGAAAATGGGCTGAAACAGATACACAGCTAACCATTCAAGCAACGAGGCTGGAGCCATTCGAGGAGTCGCTCAGACACACGAGAGATGACAGTGGCATTGAAAGTGGACCTAGAATCAAAAGAGCTGGGAACAGGGGCCCTAAGTGGAAGGGCCAGTGTATTCAGAGCAGGTGGGAAGGTTCCTGGAGAGGGACAAGGCCATTCCGAGTAGGCAGACAATGGTGTTTACAGAGAGGCCCTCTGGAGTCTGCTCTAATGAAAAACACTTCTGGGTTTTAAATAGATACATTAACAGTTCAGTCCAAAGAGCCGGGCATCCATGGCCCTCGGAGACTTTACACGTCTTCCCCTGATGGTGTGTGTTACTATGAGGCTTGAATGCTTGTCTCGCCATGGGTACAAAAAAAAAAAATGCTGTCCAAGCCTTGATGATTTGGAAGCCTGGAGTCTTGGTCCCTTGGTCCTCTGGTTGCCATCACAAGCCCTGCCTCTCTTTTCCATAAAACATATGTCATGGGAACTGCTTGCCCATCAAGTGGCCACTCATTCACTGGCTAACATTGCCACTGGCACACACTGAGTGCCCACTGAGTGTAGAGCTTGCTGGGCGTGGCCAATAGGGCAAACTCAGGCTCCACCTCTCTGGAGATGACCACCCCAGATTATGCACACCCAGTCACAGGCCCATCCTGAACCCCTGCCTCTCTCCCAGCCCAGATCATCGAAAATATGGGTGAGAATAATGTGGTGAGGACAATCTTGGTCTCCTTCCATTGTGTTAGTCATGACAGTCCATGTCTGTTTTAATCATAACAGGAAAGCCCCAGCCTCCAGGCCCTACAAACCCCAGTCTTCAACTATAGTGGGAGACCCAACGGTCCTTATGGCAAAGTCAAGGAGTCTTTTAGAGGGGAGCTGCAGTTCTCCTTCTGGCCACGAGGGGAGCTTTCAGTGTCTGGCCTTTGTGTATCCCCTGAACCAAAACCTGTCTCCACCACTACTAGGTAGGGACCTGAACCACCTGCTCAGTGATCTGCTTGGAAGTTGCTTTAAAATGTGAATTCCCAAAACATAACAGGGCAGAATTTGACTCAAGCCTGGAGTTAGACCAGGGAACTAGGAAGCCGGGTTTTAAGCTGATACCACCAGTGAGACCCCACCACCGCACACCATCCACCAGCTCCTGGGTGCAGCCTAGTGGTTAAAGCTCCATGGGCACGGGCTGTAGAGATGGCTCAATGGCCTGGGACACTGCCTGTTCTTCCAGAGGACTAGAATTTGGTTTCCACCATCTGTATCAGACGACTCACAACCACCTGTAACTCTAGCCCCGGGGGATCTGATGTCCTCCTCTGGACGCCATGGACACCTTCACTCAGGTGCATGCGTGTGTGAGTGAGTGCACACACACACACACACACACACACACACACACACACACACACACACACACACACATACACACACAGAGCTGCTGAATGCTCTGGTCAAGGGAGGCAAACCGAACCCAAGCCCAATGCTGGGAGAGGGACTCAGGGTTCCCAGTCTCCACCTGCTGCCACAGCTGGTGGATTCAATCCCATTGACCTGCCAGAGAAGCCCTTCTGCCTAAGAGCCCTTGGCTGTGTTGCCCAGGTCCCATGGAGCTGTCCTCTCCCCAGTTCATCCTTCCTCAGAAAGCGCCTGTCCTCCCTGCCCTTCTGCCCAGCAGTGCTCCAGGCCCAGCTCAGATACCCATGTGGTGCAGAGGGTGGAAGCCATCCCTCCTCCAGGGTGGAAGCCCGGCGCCTTTCCTTCAGCTTCCCAAGCCAATTGCTACCATTTCCTGGCCTCTCTGCTGGCCTGGGTCGTGAGCAACCCCGCAGAGCCGTGCTTGCCTCCTCCATAGATCAGGCTGTTCCTTGGCACCTCCTTCTCCCCTCCCTCACTTCACCCATCTCCCAAAGTGGACCTTTGCCTTTCCTTCCCTGACATTGGCCTTCTTTGATTTTTCCAAATATTTTTCTTCATTTCTCTTCTACCTGGGACCTCAAGCCTGCCTGGGGTGTTTCTGCCTTTATGCTGAGCACACACATTCACACTCACATGTGTGCAAGCACGGACACAGACACATACATACACACATGTGCACACTTGCATGTGCAACCCTGGCATCTCTGGCTTGGAGTGAGTGCCCCCACGGTCCCAGCATCTTGCTGTTTCCGTGCTTGGCAGGAGGGCCAGGGCACTTCTTCGTTGTATCTTGGGAGAGTAAAGGCATTTTGAGGCAGGAAAATGGAGTGTACTTGCTGAGCCCACAGCTTCCACTAGGCAGCCTCGCCCACCCACCTCCCCAAGGAGACCACGGGTTTACAGAACATCTCTACCTTCCTACATTCCCCCAATTCATCAATAGAGAGACTGGGGGCAGAACACCCTACAAAGCTGTCTGCTGCCCTCTAGTGAAGAGCTGGGGTATTACAAGTAGGGGCTTGCTTGTGTTGCTCACCCTATCTCCAAAGACAAGTCTGGTTTCTAAGGGTGGGCAGGCACCTTCTGCCTACTGCTGTCTCTGGGTCCTCAGTGCTCAGCTAGCAGTTTGGTGAAGGGTTGTTAGGCTAATGAGCTGGTAGCTACGGCTCTTCAGCAATCAGCCTATCTTTGGCTTGCACTATCTGATTAAACCCGACACTCACTGTGTGATACAGCCCTCAGGCCCCCTTCACATGGCTCCAGCTCAGCTGAGGAGGGAGTGACTTGGCTCCCTAGCAGCCTGTCCCAAGCTGATAGATGGAGACTAATGGGCAGCCCCATCTCTCCTCTAGGTAGTGTTACATCTCTAACCTGGAGCTCCCAGGGACAGCATTGTGCCTAAGTTGTCAGGAGCAGCTAGCCAGCACCTGACTGCTCTGGGTGAGGGGTGGGAACATGACCTTGATTCCTGCTGTGTATCATCTGCCTCATTATTCATTTCCTTACTAACTGTGGGCACTGGGAGACAGAACATGAAGAAATCAGGGCCCTATCCCCCTGGAATGGACATTCCCAGCTCTAGTAATGATGGCGAGTGAGAGATTGCAGGGCTCTGTTGCCTGAGATGTAGCCTCTCTGTGGCCCACATAGGATGGTGAAGCAGCCAATACAATCACTAGCAAGATTATTCTGCATGGAAGGGCAGAGGCTGGAGCAGGCTGTGTGTGTGTGTGTGTGTGTGTGTGTGTGTGTGTGTGTGTGTGTACAGCCTGGAGGGTGGAGACTCAGCATCCCTGCTGAGTGATGAGCCAGGGGAGGCTGAGAGTTCAGGTGTTGCAGAGCAGTATGGATTCTTCTGAACCAGGCCCAAGTCTCTAGAACCTGACCACTGCCCAGAGAAGTCATCACTGCTGGTCCGAAGCCCAAGCAGACACACCAGAGAGGCTGAGACAGAAGGACTGTTGAGAGTTCGAGACCAACCTGAGTTAGAGTTAAACTCTGTCTCAAAAAACAAACAAACAAAAACCCCTGAGTTCCAGTATATCAAATAAGCCAGTGGGGCAAGGACCCAGGTGTCAGGCTAACTCTAGTCCAGGCTGATTCCAACCAAAAGGCAGAGTGGGGACAACTGTCTAGAACATTCTTCAACTACACTCTGAGAGTTGAGAGGAACCCTGAAGTAATTCATTGAAGCTTGACACTCCTGAAAGGTAAATGTCTGTCATTCCAGAGGAATGACAGAAAGAGGAGGAAGTGGATCTGGGGGGCACACTGACCCCTGATTGACTGGAGCTGAGAGACATGAGAAAGAGAGAGTCAAGTGACTCCTATGGCATGGCCACAGCCCTGGGATTGGGGGAGCGAGGGTTCTTCCCTGAGCTGGGAATTGGTGAGGACTGAGCTGGCTCACATGTGCTGTTGGGTACGGCTTGCCACACTGGTGGAGAGACCACTGAAACACAGGTGGGGGACAAACTGCTAGAGTCCCTGACACAGAGATGTCACTTAAAGCCACCATCCCCTCCCACACACTCAGACCTGCCAGCAACCTGCAGCATCACACAGGCCAGCTCTCGAAGTCCCCAGATGGGAAGCCAAGGCTCAGAGAATACAACTTCACACAGCAAGTTGGCAGCAGAGTCAAAACTCAAACTTCAGTCTCTTCCAGGCTGGTGTCTCCATGGCCCAGGCTGTGGAACAGAATTGCTGACATCGAAAATAATCTACCTGCAGTCAGAAAACCACACACACACACACACACACACACACACACACACACACACACACACACACACACGAGTCTTTTTACTTCTAAGTAAAATACCAGTAACAGGCTGCCAGCTTTACTACTAATTATATAACCATTTTATTGCGGGTATTAAAAAAAAATTGAAGGCTGAAACTGTCCAGGAAAGGCCTAATTTAGTAAACAGCTCAGAACAAAGTCTTTGTCATGCAGGTGTTGCTGCACATTAGCAGGGGCTCCGGGTAGTTCAGACCTCCCCCTTAATATGTTATTGTGGCCTACTAACATTTCCCAGTTCCGAGAGAAGCTCTGTTGCCATGGAAGGTAATTGTGTTTATGACGATGAGCGTTGAGGAGACTGATGGAATGGGGAGGGCTGGCACAGATGGACAGGTGAACAGATAGGAAGATGGACTAGCGAGTGGATGGATGGATGGATGGATGGATGGATGGATGGATGGGTGGGTGGGTGTATATATGCATGGGTGGATGGGTTGGTGATGGTATTATATATGGGTGGATGTTTGGATGGATGGATGGTTGAGTGGATGGGTCCATGCGTTCATGGATGGATGCATGGGTAATTGGGTGGATGACTGGCAACATGGATGGGTGGACAAGTAGATCCTTGAATAAAATGATGGATAGTAGATGGAAGGATGGATGGACAGTTGGATGGAAGGATAGTTGATAAAAGGATGGATGGATAGATGGACAGATGGAAGGATGGATAGAAGATAGATGGGAGGATAGATAGGTAGAAGAAAGACGTATGGATGGACAGTTGAATGGAAGGATGGCTGATAAAAGGATGGGCTGGTAGATGGTAGATGGAAGGATGGATGGACAGATGGATGGAAGGAGAGGTGACTGATGGTGGGTGGGGTCCCACATATGGATGGATGGACAGGTGAGCACGCCTGTACACAAGCACAGGTAGACGGTTACAGACAATGATTTGAAGAAAAAGCTCATCTCAGACTTCCACTCATAGAGGCAAGGTTCTGAGGAAGGTGAGCCACTGGGCCCTTTGTATAAAGTGGGTGTCATCACCTCAATTTGCAAATGACACTTCCGACTGAGACTTCACAGGCTGAAGAACATGGCAAACCTTCAGTTTATAGAAGAAAAGAGGAGACCAGAGAAGTCAAGTGACCAGCTTCAGGTTACACAACCTAGAGGTGATGGAGCTGGGTCAGGGGCCAGGCTTTCTGATGCCCAGACTACGACTCTGAGTTTCCTTCTGGTTCTTTCTGGTTCTTTCCAGGGGCCTCACGCCCCTCACTGTGCAGCATCCTTCCCTGACTACCCAGCAGCCAGAGGGGCTTCCTAAAGGGGCATCATGCCACGTGCCTACTGCCTCTGCCCTGTGAGAGCCCCACACTTTCTGGGTACAGAGCTAAGCTTCTACTAGGTCTGCCTACCTGTCCCACCTACCTGGCTGTCCTCTTCCAAACCCCTCTCCAAAGCCTCAGTCACCCAGGCCTTCTTGTCAGGTTTGTAGCCACCCTGGGGCATTTGCTGTGGCTTTTCTGTCCCCATCTCAGATCAGACACCTGAGCTCCTGGGTCACCCACAGTGATGGCCATCTCTGGGTCCCATTGACCCACCAGGGGGGTTGCCATTCTCCTCTGAGTTGGCTGCTCTCTGACAGGCTCTTTGATTTTCCAGAAAGTATTTTTCTTTTGACCCCGCCAATGCATATGCCTTGTGGACCACAACTTGTTCCCTCTGGTTCCCTCCTGCCAGAGTTCCGGCGTGACAGTGACAATAGGTCTCCACACCCAGAGACTGGGAGTTACTTCACGCACAGATAAGAGAGTCCTGGCAGAGAACCTGGCTAGTGGACCCTACCTAACATAGAGTCAAGGGGCATGGACCAGTGACAGAGCAGACTCAGCCAGCCACACTGCTTGTCTGAGCAGCAGTTTCCATCCACCCAAATGCACAAATGGAAAGGCATTCTCACTTCCTTCACAGCTGAAGGAAGTGAGCAGCAGACGATACTCTGCATGCAGCCATTGCTGGAGTCAGAGTCTGATTCGTGGGAGGTCGGTGCCCACGGTTTTCCCGTGACCAGTGCAGATGTTGGGGTATTATTGGGAGGTGGGCTTGCTTAAAGATCATCTTTTCTTTCTCTCTACATGGGAATGCCTTTATTTTCTTCCATACCATGTGATTGTGTATTTTGTGGGGAACATGGGACCAAGTCCAGCCACTGATCTTCTCCCCAGGTCCACCTAAGACTTCTGAATGCTCTAACTTAACATCTCTGCCTCTTTTGGCTTCCTGCTTGGGAGCCACGATAGACCCTGAGTCCTCAGACTGAAATCACAGAGCTATGGTGATGTTAGGATGTCGGGACGTGTCGTGCCATGTTCACACACTTGTCCATCTACCCTCAGAGAGGTTGTGGGATTTGCCTGAGGTCACCCAGTGAGCAAGTGACTGGGAGTAGAGCTCCGGAAAGGACCAGGCCATCAGCCACATCACTGTTAACGCTCAGAAATGCTGGGGCAAGGGATTCAGGGTCCCAAGGCCCTTGGCTGTGGTACGGGGTGTGGTCCGGGCTGTGGGCAGGTATGGTCCCGTGCTGCCAGGAGCAGTCTGTAGTGAGACCGCTGGGAAATGGGAAGTGAAGCATCTTCACGGGGAGAAAGGAGACAAGGTCTGGTCTTCTCGCTGCTGTGGGGACTGGATGAGTTCTTATCTTGCAAATGCCCCTCCTGGCCCCGGGCAAGCATGCCTGTCAGGATGACAGCCACAGCTGCTTTTTATAGTGTGTTTTGCGTCTTACCTCCGTGTTCTGTGTTCTGTGTAGGACAAATTGGATGCCATAAAATGTAATAGGAAGAGTGGGAGAAGCTACTGAATGGCAGATGCCTGCGCCTGCAGAGAGTGAGCCAACCCCAGCCCTGGCCCGTGGTTTTGGTTGAGGGTCCTCTCATACCATTGCCCCCCAAACACTCATGGTGGTTTCTGTCAGGTCAGCCTTGTGCCTACCTGGCCCTGCAGAGCTCAGCACTGGAGAAGTGGGGAGGGGGGAAGAAGCATGAAGGAGAGGCTCTTCCGGCTTCGTGTGTGGAGAGATGTCCTCGACCCTCCTCTTGCCCACTCTCCTAAGGGCAGTACCCAAACACCTGCTCCCACCGCAGCTGGCCAGGCACTCTCAAAGTATGAGGCTGCATGGCAGGTGTGCCTCCTCAGGGGGTTCTGCCCCTCCATTCCAGAGGCCCTAGCAAAGCTCTGGAGCTACTGATGAGCTGTGCTTCCTCCATTATAGGGGCTGGGACCTGTGTCTGGCCACAACCCTGGTGTCCCCACCCACCCTCTCCTCAGAGGACTCAAGCAGCCCCTTTCCTCTGACTTGACACAGGTGTGATGTGAAGACAGGGGTGTGTGTCTATGGCCCAGCAGTCCCTGAAACCACGTTCTGGACCCAGGAAGCCCGTAGGGTAGGCCCAGGGTTTGATCAGATCTCACGCTGAGGAGTGCCCTGGCAGGTACCCACCAATGCAACAGTAGACTGGAGGTATCTAGACAGTGCCTGGCAGCCTCACCCAGGGGCCAGCCATAGCTAAAGTCTGTGCTTCAGTGTCCCACAGGGAAGAGACAACTCCTTACCATGTGCCACTCCTTCCTACCAAGCCCCCAGCAAGCCAGGAAGAAAGAGGAGGACCCTCAGGGGTTCCATGTTGTCCCTCAGAGGGCTTTGCAGCACCGTCCTGGGCTGAGCTACCTTTGCCTCTGCAGCTGCACTATCCCGAGAAGCCAATGCCAACTCATGAAAGCAGTACCCACTCACCCGGGGCAGACTGCATGAGAAAGGTGCCCATTTTGCAGATGAGCAACCTGAGGGCCCAAGAGGTTAAATATTTTATTCTGGATGGAACAAGAAGCAGAGATAAGATTTGAACCCAGGTGATCTGAGTCCAGAATAGTGTTCTTCTTCACTATACAATTACCATACCCTTTCTTGTCCCCAGAGGCCTTGAACTTCAGTCCAGGGAAAACCACACCTGCCCCTTCAGGGCTGTGAAGCCTCAGATACTTTGACCTCTCCGAGCCTGTATCACTTTCAGAGACACACAGCAAAACTCTTCCCTGAGCTGGGTGTCCTTTCCCTTGGCTCTAACAGCTGCTCATGGCCCCTCACTTTGCCTCTACACAGGCAGGAGGGTGGGGTGCAGAGTAGTGAAGTCCAGAGCCCTTGAGCACTGAGGGGGCATAGCAGACGAGCTAGCAAGGAGAGTTTCCTCCCTTACCATGGCCTCTCCCATGAGGGATCCTGGCTGAGTTGGGGGACACCGGGTGGTCTCACCGGCTGCTGTTTAGGACAACTCTGGCCTGGCTGCATAGACCATCTCTGACTTCCCATCCTACCTCTGGAGGCCAGTGATCCATACGCCAGTGTCCCCAGGAGCCACTCTCCTGTGTGGTTTCCATCTCTTCATTTTCCTCTCATTTTCAGATGTGACATGTACATAATAAAATGTGCTGTAGAAAGAATCCAGCTCAAGGAATCGCCAGCACAAGGCTTCTGCCTTAATCACTTTCCTATGGTTATGACAAAACGCCATGACCAAGGCAATTTATAAAAGAAAGTGTTTAATCGGGTTTACGGTTCCAGAGGGTTAGAGTCCATGATGGCGGAGCATCAGGAACAGCTGAGAGCATTCATCTTGATTTGCAAGTAGGAAACAGATAGTACACTGGGAATGGACTGCATCTTTTGAAACACAAAAGCCCAGCCCCAGTGACACACCTTCTCCAACAAGGCCACACCTTCCAATCCTTCCCAAACAGTTCTACCAACTGGAGACCAAGGATGCAAATATATGAGCCTATGGGGGCCATTCTCATTCAAACCACCACTTCCCTCCCCGCTAGATGAATAAGCTATTCTGACCTTGGCATCCATTTAGCCTCCATCTTCTGCCTTTGTGGTGCACAGCCAAGGACTCACATGTGGATTTGTCTCTGTTTATATGGAACAAGGATTCTGTTTTCATTGCTGTGTGATATCCCACTGAATGGATTCACTGAAGTGTATTTTATTCATTCTCTCAAAGATGGTCATCGAAATTATGACTTCCATTTTTGAGCGATGGCAAGCAAAACTGCTTCCAAACATTGCTTTTGTTTTTTCTTGAGCATGTCCCTGGGAGAGAAAGTGGTCCAGCCGGACAAATGATCAGGTTCTTCTGGAACTGTCTGTAGTTTCCCAGAGTGGCTGCAACAAAAACTTCGTGGCTTCCCAACAATATCTCAGCCCTGGGCTGGAAATATGACCTACAACTGTTGCAGGGCTGTGCTTCCCTGTGTGCTCCGGGGAAACCCTACCTCGCTTCCTGCAGGCTGCTGCCCAGCCTGTGGCACTCCACAGCTTGTAGCTGCTTGCCTTCAATCTGGCTCCTTCATCGTGGCCATCTCCTCTGTGGAGCTGTGTTTCTGATCCACTTTTCTTCTAAGGAAGACACCCAATTCAGTGCTCCCTCATCACTGCACTTGCAAACCCCCACCCTGTTTCCAGTGATGTCGCACTTACAAGCACAGTAGTCAGGAATTCAACTTGTCTTTGGGGCTCACCCTACAATGCCACCTTATGGTCTACCATAGTGTATGCCCACTGTTCAACCATGCCCCTGCTAGCCACACATGAGAGCTGAGATAGTCTCCATCCCTCATGCACCTCTCTTCTGGCTACATGGTAGCCACTGTGGTTTCCACCCCAACTTTGTCTGTCAAAACCTTTGTCCTTTAAAGCCAGAGTCACTCACCCACCTCTGCCTGCAGCGGCCCCCAGGTGTCTGCCCAGGCAGAACTCTGCAGCTCTCCCTGCACCCTCTGCTCGCTGACCACTCCAGTGCATCTCAGATCCTGGTACCATGTGGCTGTTAAGGTTCAATGAGCTATGGCCAAACTGGTCTTCAGACCTCCCTGAGTAAGCCGAGGCAGGCAGATCCCTGGGGCTCCCTGGCCAAGCAATGAACTCTAAGTTCAGTGAGAGACCATCTCAAAGATTAAGATGAAAACACCCAACATCGACCTCAGACCTACATACACAGTGTGTGTGTGTGTGTGTGTGTGTGTGTGTGTGTGTGTGTGTGTAAAGTCATCTCTGCACTGCCTCTTGGTTTCCCCATTACCAATTACTCACTGGTCTGGTGTAGCAGAAGCTTCCTCAGTGGCTCATTCTCTGTCTAGAAATGCATTCTTTCATTCACGCTCTCTCTGATCCGTCCTTAACTTCTGGGAGGTTGCCTGGGGCTGTCAATGGCATGTTTGCAGTGAGCAGGGTGAATCTAATATGAGGTAGCAGCAGCTGGAGGCCCTGGCGGGCTGTGTGAAGGAGGCTGATAGATGGCAAGCTGGTGAAGCCAGAGCTGGACCCTCTGTAGGTATGCAATGTCCCAGACTCTTCTGGCTACGGCTGCCACCCCATCCCTGATGCGTGCAGTTGGTAGAACGCTTGCCTGGCATGCATGAAACCCTCCACACCCCACACTATATAAACTGGGCGTAGTGATGCATGCCTGTAATCCAGCACATGTGGATACAGGAGGCTTTGGAGCTCAAGGTCATCCTTGACTATATGTCAAATCTAAGGCCAACCTGGCCTACATGCAACCCTGTCTCAGAAGAATTAGTACCACATGACCTAGAAATCAAACACCTGCCATATCTGTTCCTAGGCTGGGACCTAGGACCCGTGACTTGAATTTTGCTACCTCTTATAGGTATAGGCTCATCCTGAACCCACTGAACTCTGACTTCCCTGCTTCTCCATAGCAAGGACCTCTATGATCCCATCAGCCACCTGGGCAATCCAGCAAGATAATATCTGCAAAGTCCTCTTGCCATAGCAGGCAACATATCCAGACACGTGCATCTCTGAGAGGGGCACTATTCTGTCCCCACACAGCTGTGGACACCGTTGTAGCACCAGCTCTCAGTGTCTGCATTTACCTCCTCCGTGGAAGGCGACCTCATTGGGTCTGGGGGGGGCAGGCTGTTCCCCTCTTCCCTTTGCAACCCTGGTTCCTCTGCTGGAGTCTGGGGCAGCCCAGACGCCCCCTGGCACCTCTGGGGCAGCAGTCCAATAGCCTACCCATGTACTCCACCCAGCCAGCCTGGGCCCATATGCCAAGTGTCTGTGGGGCTGAGTCCTCCCTGAAGATGCTGTGGGGGGCCAGTGTGAGGCTTCCCCTGGTGAAGGAAAGTGAGGCTGGAGGCGGGTCAGGGAGGAGTGCAGGAAAGGTCAAATAAGAGAGAAGGGGCTTGCAATGACAGCATTTACCCCCAATACTCTTCACACAGGTCCCTCCCAGTACCCATGGGACAGCTGTGGAATCAAACCAAAACATAATACATGTGATCACAAGAGGTAACTTGGCAGAGTCATTCTGGAGCCCCAGGCTCTGAGCCCCAGATCTGCTGCTGACTGCTGTGGGGCCCTGATGCAGTCACTCACTGTCTCTCAGGGTCCCCGTTGCCACACCCCAGAGTGGAGATGGCGGTGGTGGTGGTGCCCATCTGCAAAGCCCTCATCAGGCAGAGATGAGACAGGGATTGGCCCAAGGCACATGAAGAAATAAGTTAGTTTAGTACCAATTTCCAGGTGAGTGGTGTATACACCTCACACCTTCAGGGAATAGTAACCCTAGCTGGCCACGGGCCAGGCATGGTGCTGGACTCCAGAGAGACAGCTGTGGACAAATCCAGCTACCTAGGGCTCCCCACTCACCACATGGGTAGAACTTACTGTGGCTTCCATTTCATAGAGGGGAAAACCAAGCTCTGAAGTTGCCGAGCACCTCCCTAGAGACATATATCTAAAAGGTGAGGAGCGGCGTGATCTCTCTCAGCCGTGATGCAATGAGCCCTTCTCACTCAGCACTGATAACTCGGAACCCTGGAACTCTGCCCTGGATCTTACTGGAAAACTTGGACGTGGTTCCTAAGCAGGGGGTCTCTTCCCCCCATAATGACCATCTAGGGATAATGTGAAAATTTGGCTTTGATCAAATTAGGCCTGTATTGTGGCGTAACTTTCTCCATTTACCACAAAGCTAATAAACTAATAAATTGGACAAATGAAAATATCACTGGCCAGGGCCACACACTAAAACATCACAGTAATTGCTTTCATGGCCGGGGCCAATTTCTCAAATTTCTCCTTGGCCAACTTTCCCCAGCTCACCATGCCTCTAATAAGGCATAACTCACTCTATAAACATTCGGTTGACTTACTTATTTTAACTACAGTAGAACTGAAAAGCACACCATGAACCCTTTCTCATGCACTTGCTCTCTTGGGAGGGAAGCCCATCCAGGGTTTGTTAAAGCAAAGAAGCACTCTAGCATGGACCTTGGTCCCTAACCCAGAACAATTGTCCCTTCCTGGCTAGGTTGCTGTGTCTGAGAATCCTGTAGGCCATCCATACAGATAAGGATGACACAAATTTTGGTTGGCATATGTCCCTGGAATTGTGTGGGGCCCTGTGCTGTGACTTCTATGGGCATTCATTTAGGGTTCTGACATAAGGACCCTGTGTGAGTCCTTCTCTGATGAGCCCCACTTTGCAAGAGAGAAGAGTGGATCAGAGGGACCAAGTAATTAGCATAGGGCTGCACAGAGCATGATACAGTAGAATTGGGGCCTGGGTAGGTTTGAGTCTCCACAGCTGGCATGCCTTGCCTCTTGCATGTCAATGTTGATGACTGCCATGTCCAGCCTGTAAAACAACCGGAGACCTGACTGCTAAGAGACCCACTCCTTGAACTTAGAGGAGGTGTTCATAGCCTTGTGTGGTGTAAGGCTGGACAAGCAGGCTGTGTCTGTGCTTGAGGGAAGGCACCTGATGGAGATGGCTCTTAGACCTCATGGGCCCACAGCAGTCATCTTGGCTGGAGGAGGTGAGGGAGGAAAAGGGCTGAGTGCATTAGCCCAAGGTCATAGTTGGAGTGAGTGAGTGAGTGGGATGAGGCCGGATAAAGAGGAAAACAGCCTTCTGGGTGGAATGCATGGCAGAGGTGTAGGCCAAGGAGGGTGTCCAGGGATCGCTGGCTGCAGTGAAGTGGATTGAGCACAATGGGGGATCCCAGTTGTGGACAGCGTTTATCCTTCTCTCCAACCTGCTACCAGGCTGTCAGCAGTGACCCTATGGAGACCTTGGAACTGTCATGTGGGAGTCCTCTCAACTTGGGATCTCTGTCCCCAGGGCCCTTCATTGCTACACTTTGCCTGATTGTCTAGCTGATGAGGTTCCTCTGGGCAAACCTGCCATGCCCATCACACTGTTGATTTAATGTATGTTTAGGTGGTTCCTTCCATCCCTGCCTGCAGCACTAGAAAGCAAGCTCCATTGGGACAGGGAGCATGGCTTCTCTGTCACCACTCTCCTGGTCATTACCCTAGGCACCATGGAGTGACATACATAAACTAGGTGAGATTATTACATGGAAGGGAGAAGCTGGATGGATGGGCAGACAAAAAGATGGGTGGACAGTTGGGCAGATGGGTGGGTAGTTAGATGTTGGGATGGATAGATGGTGAGTGTATGATCAGATGGGTAGATAATAATGAGTAGATGGTGGATAGATTGGATGATGGATGATGGTGAATATATGGACAAATGGGTGCACGAAAGTCGATGGTGAGTGAATGGTTGACGCATGGGTTGATGAACAGATAAATGGCTAGATGGGTGGTAGGTAGGTGTATGGGTGGATGGATAAGGTAGATAAATGGATATATGAGTGGATAGATAACAAATAGATGATGGATGAACAGATGGATGGTAGATGATGTGTGGGTATGTAGATGGACAATTAGGTAGAAGGATTAGTGCATGGATAGATGAAGAAAGATAATGTATGGATAGTTTCTGAATAGATGAATGGATAGTGGATAGTAAATGAATGAATGGTGAGTAGTGAATGGATGATGAATAGTGGACAAATGGATGCTATTCAGTGGATGATGGATGGAGGGATGGAGGGATGGATGATGGACAGATGGAGGGATGGATGGAGGGATGGATGATGGAGGGATGGAGGGATGGAGGGATGGATGGAGGGATGATGAATGGATGGATGGTGGTTAGTAGGTGGGTAGATGAAGGAAGGATAGTGAGTGGATGGATGGTGGATAGATGAACATAGTGGATGGTAGATGGATGGATGATAAATAGCGATGAATGGTAGATAGTGAATAGATACATGGATGGATGGACAGTGAATAGTAGATGGATGGACGGTGGAGAGTGGACAAACAGATGGTAGATAGTGGATGGAGGGAGGGAGGGATGGAGGGATGAAGGGATGATGGATGGATGGATGGAGGGATGGATGATGGATGGATGAGGGAGGGATGGATGGAGGGAAGGAGGGATGGTGGTTAGTGGATGGACGGATGAATGGATGGATGGAGGGAGGGAGGGATGGATGGAGGGATGGAGGGATGATGGATGGATGGATGAATGGATGCAAGGATGGATGGACAGATGGATGGACAGATGGAGGGATGGATGGAGGGATGGATGGATGGATGGATGGAGGGATGAAGGGATGATGGAGGGATGGATGATGGATGGATGAGGGAGGGATGGATGGAGGGAAGGAGGGAGGGATGGTGGTTAGTGGATGGACAGATGAATGGACGGATGGATGGAGGAAGGGAGGGATGGATGGATGGATGGATGGATGGATGGATGGATAGATGGATGGTGGTTAGTGGGTTGATAGATGGTGGATGGATAAATAGATGGCTGCACTGGAGATATGCTAATACCCGAGTAGAAACCTCATCCCATGACTGGCATACAAAGTCACTCCCTGTTCTTGAGGTTTGAAGAAGAATCCAGGCATGCTCTAACTCAGGGTTCCGGCTCCTCTCCTGCACCCTTTCTGGAAGGCAGAGCCCTTGATGGGAAACCAGAGCCCAAAGCCAACCCCAAACCTGAGGCATGACAGAGGCCAATTGGGGTTGTCATCCATGCCAGTCACTGGGTCTGGACTCTACCAGGCAAGATGCCAACCAGCAAGGCCAGGCCTTGGGAACCTTGGCCCTGTCAAAGCAGAGCTATCCCCTGGCCTCTCCTTCCTGTCATAGGCCTGGCCAGTGGCATGACCAGAGAGCATGAGCTGTAGAGATGAAGACTGGAGAAAGAATGTCTCCTTTGGCAGGGGCAATCTCCCTAAGTTTGCCAGAGCTGCAGCTACTCTGCCCTTGCTCAGAGCCTCAGAGGGGGCTCTCCTGTCTCAGTCCTTTCTACCTCACATCACCAGTGTGGGCTGCTGTCCCCATCACATATGAGCCCTACACCTCTCCCTACAGTCAGGCCCCTGATGTCACCACTGCCCCTGCTTCTCATCTAGAGTCCCTCTCAGAATTGCTGGGAAGACCCTGATTTCTTACTTCATGTGGGGAGGGAGGCATCATTCTTTGGGTACCATACAGAAGATGCAACTTGTACCTTAGTTTCCCCAATTGCTGACTCTCTCTGAGATCTCTCTCTGGACCTACTCATGTGCTCACCCCAGCTCTACAAGTAGGGCAAATGTCAACTGGCTTGAAGGCAATCCTTAACAGAGAGGGACCACCCCTTGTACAGGGCTGATTGCTCAGACATCCCAAGCTGCCAGAGATGGAGCCATCTAGAGCATGTGTCAAGAGCAGCATCTGCTTGAGTTCCCACTGTGCATCCGGGTTCCTAGGACTTCACTGTCCTTAGCCACCTGGGCACGAATCCACGCCCCCCTCCAGGCCTCTCAAGGACCACCAGGCAGAGCTGGTGAGTGGAAGAAACATGAACCGTAACATAGGCATGAAGTGAGAAGAGCAACACGCCTGTGTTGGCTGTGGGCAGCTGCTCTCCATAGCGCACCCATACATTATCTCGCTTAGTGCTCTCAGCACCGCTTAGGGAAGACACCATGATGACAGCAGTTGACACAGATGCCACAGAGGCAGAGTGATAGAGAAACCTTCTCCAAGCTGCCCAGCCAGAACGTGGAAGAGTGGGGATAAAGCCAGGCAGCTGCTCTAACATCCCCGTGCTCTTGGCCTCCACAGTGTTCTCTCGGGCTCTGGCCCTTGGGTCTGAGATGGCACAGCAGGTGTAACTTTGGAAACAAAAACCTTGTCTCAGGCTATTAGTGAGGGTGTTAAATAGACTACACCCATCAGGATGGTGGGCTGGACCGCACCCAGGTGCTGGCATTTTGTAGGGCCAGCCTGGCTGTAAATGGTGTTGCAGTGAGAATGAGAGGCTAAAGCCAGGCCTTCTTCCCAAGCTCACCTCCTTCTCTGTTCTCACCTTTCCAACACTGCCACAGAGCCCTTCTCCCATCCTAGAACTCAACAAACAACAGATGGCGGGGGGCTTTGGCTAAGTGATGTATCCTGCTGACTGCTGCTCACTTCTGGAGGTCCTGTCTCTGCTGATGAGGTGTGTGTGTGTGTGTGTGTGTGTGTGTGTGTGTGTGTGTGTGTGTGTGTATGTGTGTAAATGTGTGTATGTTTGTACATGCTTAGGTGAGAGTGTGTTTAGTGAAATGAGGCTGTTTCTATCTTAGCTTTGGAAAGAATCCAAGTGACTCCCTCTAACAATGCGTGCCCAATGGAACACACAGTGGGAGCATAGGCAGGTGAGCCCAGTGAAACACACAGTGGGAGCATAGGCGGGTGAGCGCAGTGGACACACAGTGGGAGCATAGATAGCTGCTCCCAGTTCTGAGGAGGAGTGCCCACTTTAGCACGCAGCCACCCTGGTTCTTCCTCCCTTGCCCTTGCAGGACCTCCTGTGAGTCCCTTGCTCACCAGTCTGGAACTTGAAGGTGAGTTGATCAGTTCTGTGTGACTCACATTGACTATTTCTGTTTAATGGAATCAGTAACAAACTCTGGAAAACTGGGCACTTTCACGTGAAAAATCTGTGTCAGGTGTCTGTTAGGCAGCTAAAGATGTGGCTCTTCCTTTAGTGGTCATTTCCAAATGATAGCCACCAAAGCACTGTAAATAGAGGCTTTTAATCAAGGAGTGGCTTCCTTGATGCCCACAGTCCATAGCACCATATGTAGAATTAGTTTGAGGTTATGCAAAAAGGGAGGAAGGAAGGTAGAAGGGAAGGAAGGAGGGAAGGAAGGGAGGAAGGAAGGAAGGAAGGAAGGAAGGAAGGAAGGAAGGAAGGAAGGAAAAAAAAGAAAAGGAAGTTTAACCCAAACAAATTGCTTCTCTCTCCTATGTATCCCAGAGCTCCAGTGTGTTAGGGATTCCAAGTACCTTCCCTCTTGCTATCTGCATTTTCAATGTGTCTGTCAGCTTTCCCTGTTACCAAATCCTGAGACAGACAACTTTGGAGGAGGAGAGAGTTGGTTTGGCTGTCAGTCTGTGGTTACTTGGCTCTATCACTTGAGCCTATAGCGGGCCTGAATCTGGGGTGTTTGTAGTGAAACAAACTGCTCAGGTCACCAAGGCCAGAAAGAAAAACTGAACAGGGGGATGAGGGACAAGGTCCCAGTCTCCCTTCTAAGGACACACTCCCGGTGAATTTACTTCCCTCTTTCCCAATTCCTAAAAGATCTACCAGGCCCCATTAACCCCATACTATCAGGACAGAGTCTTAGCCCATTGGTTTCTGTGGGGGTGGAGTTCTGGAAGTTGTGTCTAACTTCTCTCCTCAGTTACATGGCCGCACTGCTACAAGGGAGCCTGGGAAATGTAGTCTTCATTTCAATCAGCATGTATCCATAGTAACTGTAGGCTGAGTCACCCTCTGAACCTCTCAGGACCATGATTGTTGTAGGTTTGGAAATTTTTCCAAACCTGAAATATTCACACATGTATTAATGAGATGTCTTGAGGATGGGCCTCAAGTCTAAGCATGTATTCCATGTTTCCCGGGCTCCCAACAGAAACAGCACAAAAGCAACTCTATGCCATATTTTTTTTTTCTTTTTGAACAGTTTTGTTCATGGAGCAAAGCTTCCATGGGGTCTGATTTTCAACAGGAGTGTTCTGTGGGTGTTCAGAAAGCTCCAGACTTCGGAACGTCTCAGATCCCAGAGTTTCATATTTGGGATGTTCTGCCCATATAGCCATAAAGAGGCCAGATGCTGACTCATGCAGCTACCTCACCCAGGCTGGGAACTCACAGGCCTGAGACCTGGCTCTGCCCTGGCCTCTTAGCACCTATCACTCCTGGGGATTTACATAGTGTTGTTCATCTCCTAAAGTTGTCCAAAGAACTCACAAGGGTAGGAGGGCCGAAAAGTGGCTAGCAAAGCATGTGGGGTTTATATAAATTCCATGACCACTGCTTCTGTGCATGTCACATGGCCACTCCTCCAATCAGGTGTCTCTTCCTGGGTCCACCTTCTTGAACACTGGGAAAACCAACACTGAGGCTTCCCCTCTGCTCCCAGAACAGGCTACCCATGCCCAGTCCTTATTTTCTATAGGATGTGCATACATACGATCATGCTATTTGACATGCTATTTACGTGTGTGTCGATGCATGTGTGTGGAGGCTGAGGTGGCCGAGGACAGCCTTAGGGACTGTTCGGGAGCCATCCTCCTTGTTTTGAGATAGTCTCTGATTTACTTGAAACTCAGCAATTTGGTCAGGCTGGCTGGTGAGCTAGCCCTCTCTTGTCTCCTGTCTCTTGTCTCTCTGGCACTGGGTTTAAAGCCCATGCCGCCACAAGCACATGCCGCCGTGCCTTGCTTTCTTACATGGGTCCTGGGGATTGAACTCAGGTCCTCATGCTCACAAGGCAAGCACTTAACAGATTGAGCCATCTCTCCCAGCCTCTGGTTTATATGTTTAGAGCTTATTTTGTATGTGTCTGCCATGTGCAGCTAGACTGTGGGCTCCAGTGGACAACGGTTGTTTAGGTTGGATTTAGCTTTTGAGACAGGCTCTCACTGCCTAGCCCTAACTAGTCTGGAATTTACTCTTCAAACTAGGCTGGCCTCAAACTTGGGGCAATCCTCCTGCTTCTTCCTCCCCAGCGCTGGGATTTCTAGTGCTCATCACCTTGTCTGGCCACACAGTGGGTTCATTTTTTTTTTTTTTTTTTTTTGATCTTCTTTATTCATGGCTGTATTTCTAGGCCCCAAGACAGGCTGTCACATAGTAGGTGCTCAGTAAAAGCATGCTGTTGGGATAATAAATGAAATGATGGGATGCTCTCCCTCCTCCAGCACCCAGCGCCCTGCTCCTTGTCAGAGACAAACCAAGAAGCCAACAACCTTTCAGCTTCCGGCTCCCCATGGCAGGGAGCCCAGAGCCAAGCACACTAAGATAAATACCTATTACCGCGGATGGGATCTCGGTGCCGGCTAGAGTCCAGGCATTTTAATTTTGTTTTGACAAAGAGGCTGATGGGAGAGGTTAGCGAGGCCCCCCTGTCTCCCATCTGCTGCGGCCCTGGGTGCCCCGGCCTGCCCTTCTCTGCCTTTGGCAGCATGTAGCTCAGGACTGTGAAATGTAATTGGCCTGCCCTACTTTTTAACAGAACGCAGACTGAAGGATTGGGTTTTTGGTGGGATGACCTGTTTAAGAGCCTTAAGAGGGAGCTGGGAGTTTCAATTTTCCACTGCCAAAGCCAGGCTGTTTTTAGCTTGGCTTTGATGAAGCAGCAGGAATCGGGTTCGGCCTGGGGTCACCCATCAGCTGACCTCATTGGGAAAGGCCTCCTGCGGGGCTCCAGCCCAGCTGCAGCAGGGCAGGCAGGGAGAGTTATGGTTTGCTTTACTGATCCGAGTAATTGGTCCCATACAGATGGTATCCCCCCCCAATTCACCCCAAAGCATAGACCCCCCACACCACCCCCTCAACTTTGGTGCTGTGAACTTCTGAGTTTCCCAACAACCTCTGACAGACTGCCTGGCCTCTGGGGCTGCTGTCCCCAATCAATTCAACCAACTCCACGATTCTGATCTGGCTGGGGGTGGGCAGGTACCACTGTGCGGATGCTGGCTGACCTCTGGATTTTCTCAGACTTTGAGGTTGTATCAACTCCTGCAGGCAGTTGAGACATCAACATCCATGGACTAGGGCCTGGCCGTGTCTGCCCAGCCCTACTAAGGAACCTGCTCTGAACTGTGCTGCTCTGGCATCCTGTTGCTTTGCCAGGGGTCAGTCCTTCCCTTTGAGCCTCTCTTCTGATCCCTTGTCCAGCTGTGCTGAGCAGAATGGCCTGTGGGTGCTTTTGTCCCGTATCAGAGGAGTTTGTGTGATAGTGTGTTATTAGAGTTGGCTTCCTGGAGCAAAAATAAGGTGTGGTCCCTACAGTGACCATAGGTAGAGCCAGGTTGTGCACCAGGCCCCATTATCTCTGCTAACCTTTGGCCCTCTCTGGTCTGAAGGGGTGCCTTCCTCCAGCCACTGGCACAATACCCTCCCCTAATAGAAACTCTCTGGGCCTCTGTTAGGAAGGCAAGAATCCTACCCTAACACTACCCCCACAGGCCTGCTGCTTGCTACCATCACATTGGGGGTTGGGGTTCACTGGGGAGAGTTATCTGACAGGCCACAACACGTGCCACTTCCAGGGCCTCTACCAGGACTCCACCCAGTGGAGTTCCCTGCCTCTGAGTCAATAGTAACCACCATGACAACCAGCAGCCTGTGCCTCAGTTTCCTCCTGGGGCTGCTGTGAAGATTGAGATGGAAGCAAGGCACAGATACTCCATAACCTGCTCCAGGGTACTCATCATTAGCCTGGGAGTTCCCCACTCACAGAAGGTTCCAGAGTAGCTCTTATGTCTATGATTGTCCCTGTGGCTGAGCCAGGGCCAGGGAATGGTGGTGGAAAGAATTCAGTTTCAAAGTCCTGGCAGAGGGTCTGTCATGAAACAGGGGTTCAGTGGACAGGCTCAGACACAATGCAGGGAGTCTCCTCTCGAGTGCTAAGGACCAGTGACCTCATTCTGGCCTCTCACACATAGGTGTGTAGTTGTATTCACTGAGCAAGGTCAGAATGCTAACCAGTACAGAAAGGAGGAAGGGGGCTGAGGGGCTTCCCACACTTCCTCTCTCCTGATGACCACCAACTCCAGTCAATGGGCTTGACCCTCCTCATACCTGCTCTCATTGGCTTATTCAGGGACAAAGACAGAGACTTACAAAGAAATAAAATAGCCATGAGGGACAGGAAGGAGTGGCCAGCCGGCCACATGCCATTGGCTTTTCTGGCTCCCTTGATACCCAGCACCCTCTGTTTGATTTCTCTTTGGCCAACTGCCTAGTTTCTAGTCTGTGTCTCTACCCATGGTTGTTTCCTGTGGACACAGTGCCCCACACTGCCTGCCAGGCCCAGATGCAACGGGGTAAAGAATAAAAAGCAGGGACCTTCTGATCCCTTGCTGCCACCATACTCCTATCCGCCACCACCCACAGCCCAGAGCCAGCAGGCATGAGCAGCCTGACCGTGAGGGGCTAAATGAATCCATCAGGACCCGGAGGAGGAAGTGGTTTCCATGGTAGCAGCAAAAGGCCAGGAAGAGAGGCCTGGAGAGGAGGAGGCAGGGAGCAGGGTGGAGTAGGCCTGAATAGGAGAAGCAGGAGGAGAGAAGTGAACAGAAAGTCAGGCTGGGGTCTGTAGCCGCAGCGAAGAGCAGATGAGGAAGGTGAGGGTTCGGGTACGAGGCTGGGGGTGTCAGCTACACAAAGCAGGAAGGGTCAAGATAGATAACAGGCCAGAGTAGAGAGGCCTGTAAGTGGTCCCAGTCTGTCACCTCCCAGTGTCCCTCCTGGACTTGGAGTCCCCAGGATGGCTCTCTAGGCTTTTCTTGGGCAAAATAAAATGGGAATTTCTGAGGGGAAGCAGGCACTGGTCAGGCTGCCCAATGGTAAATCATGGCCCGTGTCTCTAGAGCCATGGTGGGAAGGAGGTGTCTTCCAGGACACCCCACGCTTAGAGCTTCACACTCAGGGTTCAGGACATAGGGCTCACTCCATTTATGAGGCAGAAGCCAAGGTTCAGAGAACTGGTGCACTGTCCTGTCCCACCCAGCTTCTGCTGTCCACTACAGACAGTTCTTTTTGATAGAGACTAAGACAGGGAGCCCCCTCTGGGTACTTCTCCTCACAGAGCAGAGTGAGAGGCTAGCCAGAGAGCCACAGCCATCAGACGCTTCTAATTCCAGAACAGATCTGCTAGTCTAATCCATCTGTGGCAGTTGAAGGTCCTCCAAAGGTTCCTAGAGAGGGCAGGTGAAGGAGAGCCTGGTAGGCATCCTCTCTAAGTGCCCCTGCCCTGCTGTCCCTCTCCATCAGCCCCCACTCCCTGCCCAGCCAGCCTGTATGTGATTAGATGCCTCTAGTGTTTGGTATCCACAGAACAGCTAGAAACCCTTTTCAAGTTTAAAGGGGTGAAAATTGCACTGATGGGTTTTAAAGGCCCCCCAAAAGATGCTTGTACAGCCTCTGCCAGGAAAAGAGAGAAAAGAAGAAGAGACAACAGAATGGTATCAAGGACCCCGTGGAGGCAGACTTTTATGAAGCCTGAACACCTGCCCAGCACTGCCCCTGCCCACTTGATCCTAGTTGGGTCATAAAGCCCCGAGATTCCAGCAGAAGCAGTTCAGGCCCCAGGACAGCCTACTACAAGCAACTGGGGCTAGACCCAACCTGTGCCTAGCCTGGCACCATATTGGGGCACAGTCCCTGTATTCCTTAATTCTCTGGCTGGATGTAGGTCTGGTCTGACCTGAGGTGGCCATTGCTGAAGCAGATTTTGCTCCATTGTTCCTGTGTGCTCAAAGATCAGACCTGACAATGCAGAAAGCAATAGCCTTTGTCCTCATTAACTAAACTAATACGACAGGAAGACTTCCACACATCATCACCTGTCTCCAAGGCTCACTTACTAACAAAAGGCATCATGTGTGAAGGATTGCCGTCTGTCAAGCCAGCCAATTCCCTTAGCATTCAGTTACTGAGAGGTGGGCAGTGGTGGCGCGCAATTTTAATCCTAGCACTCAGAAGGCAGAGGCCAGTCTGGTCTCCAGAACGAGTTCCAGGACAGCCAAGAGTATACAGAGAAGTCCTGTCTCAAAAAACCAAAAAAAGAAAAAATAAGTTACTGCTTTCAGGATCTTCCGTGCCCCCTGTCCCCCATGAACAGGGCAAATAGCTCCTGACCTTCCTTGGGTCATTGGTCATCCACCTTCCTTGATGTCCCCAAGAGCCAGGGAGTTGTTTTCTAGTTCCCTATTTGTCAGTGTGTTTGTATTCATGGGTATGTAGTGGTACCTTTTGGTGGAGTGCATATGATAAGATGCCAGAGATCAAACTCAGGCATCCTTCTTCACAGGGAGTCTCATTAACCTGGGCTCCATGAGTTAAGTTAGCCTGGCTGGCAAACCAGCCCCAGGGATCTATCTCCATCTCTCCAGCCCTGGGATTGCAAATGCACCCCCACCAACCCCAGCTATGTTTATGTGGGTGCCGGGGAATCAAACTCAAGTCTTCAGACTTTGCCAAATGAACTTCCCAGCCTATTTGTTGGTTGTCTGTTCTGGGTTTTTTGTTTGTTTGTTTGTTTGTTTGTTTGTTTGTTTGAGTTGGGGGTCTCATTTTAGTGCATAGACTTCAAGCTCCAGGTTTCCAGAGAATCTTCTGCCTCAGCCTCCTGAGCCACTGAGAGGATCAGTCTGTGCCACTGTGTCCATCTTCATAGTTGCAGAGCATCTTTTTCCCCTTGCTACTTTGCTTCAGAAAACGTCCAGTGGCTGGGAGGAGAGCCTCCTCTTTACTCTTGTAAGGGCGTGGCTAGAGAGAGAGGGCTGCCATCCCCAAGCAACAGTTCTAACATGTTTTTCCTATCTGAAGGGGCTGTGGGAGAAAGTGGACCCAAATACACCAGCCTGTGTGAGAACACGGGTTCACCTGCCTCATGGAACCTGATCTCATGGAGACTTCCGCTCACAGCAACCACTGCCGACAGGGCCTTGTGTGCCACTAAGTATCTACTCCTGTGGCAGGGCTTCCTGACACCTTCATCAGACATCCATTCCTCAAACACCCACAGGGAGTATTCATCTGCTGGGCCCTGTGGCCGGTCCTGGCCTCTTTCCATCGGCTGATGGCCAGTGTCTGGCCTCAGGCTAGCCACACCCCTCTCCTTAGTATTCTTGCCTGTTAAACATTAGGTGGCCAGCCTTTCTGGCATGCTGGACCTGAGGACTTTCTGCTGAAGCTGGGCAAGGCTGGGACCCCCAGGACTACATGATCACCCTGGTTGGATGACCATGTATTAGGTGGTCTGGTAGGGAAAGGACAAAGCAATCTACAGTCCATGACTGTATGACGGGTACCTTTGCTCAGGGGGCAGGCTCTGTGTGCATGCCCCCGTGTGTTGCTCCTTCAGGGTTATTCCTTAGTGCCATTCGCCTTGTGCTTTGAGAGGGTGTCTTGTTAGCCTAGGGTTCATCCACTAGCTTAGACTGGCCAGCAAGCCCTGAGGAATTCTCTTGTCTCTGCCTCCTTAGTGCTGGGATTACAAATGTTCCCCATGATCGAGGCTGTTTTGCATGGGTTCTAGGATAGAACTTGGGCTCTTGTAAGGCAAGCACTTTACCTACTGAGCCATCTTCCCAACTCCTGGCACAGCCTCTTCATCCAGCCTTCTTTTACCCTGTCACCCTCATGAACCCACCCTCCTCCCGTCGACCTCTTTGCAAAGGGCTTTCTGAAGGAGAAAATCGAGGTGCATCATAAGAGATATATGTGGGGGTGGGGGCTCATTTCTAATTCTAGGCTGTTCTGTCCTGTCTTCTGGGAGTTAAACTTCCCTCTTGGTTGCCAAGTAGCTCAGGGATATACCCACACTGTGATGGAGTGTGGTTCAAGTATTAGCACTGCAGGAGGCTTTAGTCAAGTCAGACAAGACAGGCTGCCCTTGACCTGAGTCTGGAGTCTGTGTCTTCTGGGTTAGGCTTGAGTCTAAGTCAACCTCAAGGGGACCATGAAAACCATGGAGCCACTGAAGCCTGCAGAGATGGGTAGGGACAGAGAGGGTCCAGAGAGCAGGATGGAGGCTGTAGTGTGCATGTGATTAGCTTTGTGACTGCCTTTGTGGTTGAGGGGACCCCTGCAGGGCTGTGACATCTGTCATCTAATCCTGTCCATTGGCACATGCTGTGGTCCAAGCACGTCTAAGCTCTATGTTCCAGTTTGGGGGTTGGAGAAGCCCATGGATAGGAACCACCTGGACTGTTTTGTGGGCAAACTTCAACAGATGGATAAACCCAGATCATAGGGAAAGCCAAGAACAGGAGACTTGGAGTGTGTTCACTGGCCAGCTGCAGCCTCAGCTTCCCCCTGCAAGCCTGTGAGAAGCCTTCACCCCACCTTCAGCTAGCAAGCTCCAAGGGGGAGGATTCCTGTGTTTGCCTAAGGTTAAGCCATGCATCCAGTGCCCTCCTGGGGTCGTCCATTTGGGAGCCCATCCCCAGTCAAATTGTGATCATCTTTTCCTGTTGTCCCCAGATACCTCCCTGGGGCCTAATGCTCCCACTAGTAGCCAGTCTATCCCCTCCTAGGCCTGGGACTTGGGAGGGATTGTGAGGTTGCCTGTGAGGGGAAGGTAAGAGTCTGAGAGGACAGCTGAAGATGGGGAACAGCTGGGGCTGGCCTAGCAGGTGCACATCTGGACTGCTGGTCCTTTCTTCAACCACTCCCAGCTCCCAGTTGAGCAGGGCAGAGACTTCACTCCACCCCTTTCTTCTTACAAGGAGCAGGCAGCTCTTATTAGCAAATACCCAACCGCAGCCAAGGCTGCCAGAGACTTTACAGTCATTTTTATTAGCTCTGCCCAGGCAGAGCAGGCATCAACATCAGAGGGCATGCCCCTGAACTGTGAGAGGGAGCAGGTGTTTCAGGGAGACATGGGGCTGAGATAGGGGCAGAGCAGCCAGTGGAGGCAGCCTGGTGGTTTCAAGAGCTGTAAAAACTTCATGACCTCACACTTGGTCTCTTTCCAGCAGGGATGAGGGACGGCAGAGCCCTAGCAGGCTCTGGGCTCATAAGATTGCAGGGGGTGTGTTTAACCTACTTGCAAGAAAGAGCTCTTCCCATCCCCTAAGAGGCTCTGTTTCCATGCAAACAATGCTGTCCAAATGAAAAGGCGCTCTCATCTCTTCATTAAAGCTCGGCCTCAAAGGACCCATTGCAACCTGAATCTCCTCTCCTAGCCCACAACGAGGTGCCGCGTGTATAGATGAAGACGTTTGAATTACAAAATGCCTTTTAAATAGAGTGCATTATACAAGTTTGGTCCTGAAGAGTCTCCTCATTTGATTGCTGGATTTTGGCAAGGGATGTGAGGCCACCAGCCACTTTCTTCCCTCCATCTGTTCCTTCTGTCCTCCTTTTTGGGCCTGAGCCAGATCTGAGCTTGCAGCTAGCCTGGACCTGATTCTTATGTGAAAGCAAGCCCAGAGTAGGCTGCAGGTGTTGGGAGGGAGGGATGGGTTGAATCCTCGAGGTCAGGAGATCACCGTGGCAGCAGGGTACAGGTGGGACAGGCTAGATGGGCTAGGGGAGGTTGTGGGAAGGAAGGAGACCAGAAAGGGGAGGGCCTGCATGAAGGAGAGGCTCAAGACGGAGGGAAGGAAGATGTCTGTCCCTGAACCTACTCCACCTGTGCAAAGAAGGGAGCAGAGGCGGCCAGAGGAACCCACTTGCGTCTCATAGAGAAACCCACAGCTCCCTACCACCCTCCTAAGCTTCGTTTTGTCTGGCTGGTACCCTAGAAACCCGGGGCTTCGGGCATGGTAAGTGTACACTGGGGTTCACCCACAGCCCTGGAGCCTTTCCATCCATGCCACATGGCTGCTGCCACCTGGGCTTGGAGTTTGAGTGGAAAGCTCACTGACAACGAGATCCTTAGATGTGGGAGCAGAATGGATGTCCAGAAGAGTGAGCGTGGGAGGGATGCTTCCAGAAGGCTCCTGAGAGGCATATGTAGAAAGGCAGAACTCAGGCTGATGAGCTGGCTCAGCCGGCAAAGGCTCTTGCCCGAGCCCAATCCCTGGCAGAAGAGAAATGACTCCACAAAGTCGTCTCCGACCTCCACACATGCCAGGAATCCCATGCCCATACATGTCCACTTGCTCACACACAAAATACTATGCTTTAAAAAAATAATTAAATCTGATAGGCTCGGGAAGCTGGGTCGGCAGGTAAAGGCGCTTGCTGCTGGGCCTGACAAACTGAGTCCCACTCCTAGAACCCCTGGTGGTGGGAGAAAACTGACTCCCTCAGGTTGTCTTCTGACCTCTACACACATTACACGTGTTGTGGAACATACATGCTCATCCACCCCCATGCACATACAATAAAAGTTAATAAACGTAATGAAAATTTTAAATAAAAAATAAAGGTGGAAAACCACCAAGGTGAGGGGAGAGGGAGTTTGTCTGATCCGTTTGGAGGAAACTTAAGACAGTGATTTTTAAAGTGAGCCATACAGCAGCCATGCTGTCCTTCCATGATTGCCTGGGAGAAATGAAAGCAGGTATCCCAGGATGCCTTGCAGCTGTATTCCTGTTGCTTAGAGCAACAGAAAAATGCCCATCAATGGGCAAATAGATAAAGATGTCTGCACGGTGGGATGGCACTCATAGCCAGATCCACGCAATGAGATGTGACTCAGCCATGAGCAGGAAGGAGGTGATGGTGGGGACAGAGACCACCCGGGAGTGAATGGCAAGATATTGATGAAGAATAGAGGTTGTGTGTTAAAGACTCTGCCCCCAGCTTGGTGCTACACCAGTTAAAATGAATTTTTTTAATATATGTAGACAGAGACAGAACAAAGAGCGAGATTGGGAGAGAGTGTGAGAGTATGTGCCAGGGCACAGCTTCCAGGAGTCAGTGCTCTCCTTCCACCACACCAAAGCTCTGCCGCTCCTGTTGCCCCTGCCACTGTGCAGCACACTCCAGGCTAGCTGACCCACCAGCTTCTGGGTGATGCTCCTGCCTCCACCTCCCTCTCACCATAGGCATGCTGGGATTGATTATAGAGGCGCTCTGCTGTATTCAGCTCGTCATGTGGGTTTGAGAACCAAACTCAGCAAGCACTTTTACCCACTAAGCCATCTCCCCAGCCCAGTGGCCAAAGCTACGAGAGGTGGGGCCTGGTGGGTGGTCTTTGAGTTATTTGTGGTATATCTCACAAGGGAAAGTGGGACCTGATTCCTCTTCATCTGTCTCCTCTGGGCTACTTTCTTCTCCTTGCCATCAGCATATTCTGTCACAGGCCGCCTCCAAAGTCTCAGGGCCAAACCCTATGAACTGAAATCTCTGAAACATCAATCCAAAATAAACCATGCCTTCGTTTATGGTGACTCTCTCGGGTATTATGTTACAGCAGTGGAAAGCTAACACAGAAAGCTAACAAAAGGTTGCAGGCACTGTAAGACACAATTTAGAGCAGAACCTGGGCAATGGGTTTTATGGGGATATGTGGACGGCAGTTTCTGGTTCTGCAGCTCTTCAGTCCCAAATAAAAACACAGAGGCTTCTGTTAATTATAAACTGTTTGGCCAATGGCTCAGGCTTCTTATAGCTCTCTCTTAATTATTAACCCATTTCTATTAATCTATGTATTTCCACATGGTCTTGGCTTACCAGTGATGCCCAAGCCACTATCTTCCTCAGCAGCTGCATGGTGTCTCTCTTGCAACTCACTCTCTGCATTCCTCCTCCCAGCTTTCCCCTGGTCTGGTAGCCCTGCCTGTACTTCCTGCCTGGCTACATCCTGCCTGTCCATTGGCTAAAGCAGCTTTATTCATCAACTAATAAGAGAAACATATATTCACAGCATACAAAGGACATCCCCCATCATGGATAGATGGATCTGTGGTCTTCTAAGGATGGGGGAGGGGAATGCAAAGAGGCATGAAGAAGCTTCAGGAGCATTGCACTGGGTCATTATGCTGATGGTAGCCATAGTCTCTCAATAGGCTGGGACCTGTGACATATTTGAATACACCAACATTCAGCTCATCAGTTGTGTTTCAGTAATGCTTAGGATGAAACTGAAAACCAGCAAGCACCGGGGAGGGGCCTCAGCTGGTGAAGCACTTGCTGTGCAATCCTGAGGACCTGAATTTGGTCCCCAACACCTATATAAAAAACCAGGCACAACGGTGCATGCTTGCTGTCCCAGAAATGAGAGGCCAGAAACAAGCAGATCCTGGAGCTCACTGGCTGGCCAGCCTTGCCTGATTGGAGAGGTCCCAGTGAGAGACTCAGACTCAAAACACAGGGAGGCTGGCTCCTGAGGAACAGTAACTAAGGTTTACCTCTGACCTCTATATACACATGCATCCATGGACAGGTGCGGCCACATACATGTGAACACACACACATATACATACACACATACACACAAATAAACAATAAAAATGCAGCTACCTAAAATAAGGGGTCTTGGTTCAGTGGTTAAAAGCACATATGCTCCTCTTTCAGAGGACCCAAGTTCAATTCCCACCACCCATATCAGGTGACTCACAGCCACCTGTAGCTCCAGTACGGACATCTGATGCCTCTGGCTTCCTTGGGCACCTGAACCCCTGTTCACAGACACATGTGCATAAGTAAAGATTAAAAATAACAATGGAGCAAATTTTAAAGCATAGAAAACCTGGCAGAATGGTGAGGCTTCTGGGAGATGTGCAGAACAATGGTAAAACTAACCTAACTAGAGCATTACAAAAGCTCCAGAGGCGACAAGGTGGGACTGGCTTTTTTTTTCTTTATGATAACCTTGCTCTTGAGGCAGGTTCATTAATGTCCAGCTCAGTTCTGAGAAGGAGGGAGGTGTATATGCAGACAAGACAGAAAAACAAGTTCCCGGTGTCTCCATTGGAGCATGCATCTCTGTCTGGCTCCTGGCTATAGACTAAGCACTGAAAACAGCGTGAGGTGGTGGCTTAATAATTTGTCTTAAATTTTTAATCAATTAATGGCAGAGGAGAAAGTAGGAGGGCAAGCGCTGAGAGCTTGCCAGGCTCAGTTCTGTGTGCATTAGCGTGTTCCTTCACTGAGTCTCTGTGAAGGTCCATCGCCTGGCTCTCCTAGTTCCTCAACAAGGCAGAAGGAGGCCACACAGTGGGACCCTGAATCCTTTGCCTGTCGGGGCTCCTAAGTTCCACTACCTGGAGTCTTTGAGAGTCTGAGGCTCTTGCCAGTGGCAAATCAAAGCCAGGATGGGAAAGGCAAGTAGAGGGGCTAAAAGCCTGTCGTGCCTTGACAAGGTACACGGGAGATACCCCAGACTCCCTGAAAGCTCAGAGAAGAGAATTTAGGGAAGCAAAAAGCCATCCTTCTTCCAGTAGGGATGAAGCATATGGCTCTTGTTACCTGGGGAGGTGGCAGGCTCAGAATAGAAACACACAGGGGTAGCAGGGGCCAAATCACTTAGGAGGAGCTCAGCTCAGGCAGCAAAGAAGAGCAAGGGCAGAGTGAGGAGGGCCAGGGAGTACATGTGTTGTCCCATGTGTCACCTACAGCTTGGGTTCACACAGGGGCACCTATCTGCTCACTTTGTGACCAGGGTCATGCTGCATTTTGTCTGTGTGCCTCAGTTTCCTCGTCTGTGCAGTGGGAGTTCATAGCCCTACAGTAGAGATCAGTGAGTTGGGGAGATGCTCACTGGGAAGCCTCCACTGTGACCCTGCCAAGATCAGTGCTTCCGGGGCTAAAACTGCACACAATATTGTCACACCCAATCATCAGATAGGAAGAACCAGGCCGTGGGAGGCCAAACAGCCTCAGCAAACATCACAAGCTGGTCAGGTTCACCACATACCCTGGCTTTTAACAGCTGTTTCCACTGACCTGTTCCTCCCAGATACTCAGGAGCACTTAGCTAGAAGCCACAGAGCTTTCCAAGACCCCCTAGGCTGGGAGGGGAGGTGGGTGGATGGGGCCCCGAGCAGACACAGAGGAGAAGAAGCTGGGTCTGTCCACACAGAGGACAGAGCAGTCAGGGCAGCCTGCCTGGCAGAGGTGGCTCAAGAACTCTATGTTCCTCTAGGATCTGCATCACTGTACACTTATGATGTGCCAGCCCGAGGCGGTGCCCTTGGGTGAGCCTTGGTAGTCTTCCCAAAAGTCTAATGAGTGGTGTGACAGATGGGGAAACTGAGTCTGAGAGAAGTCACATGATTTCCTCAGATGTCCAGGCCTCAGATGTCAGGGCTGAGACTTAGCTGGGAGTCACATGCTGATCCAACAGCCTGTGTGCACGTCACTGCACTGCTGGGATCAGGGGGAGGGCTAGAGACTTTCCGAAGGAACAGGAAAGAGGGAGACTCTCCAAGTAGAGATAGAATAACTGGTAGGTATCTCCATACCACCACAAGGCTCAACCTTGCAGGGCACACAGTAGGTCTAAATGCTAGGGCACATAGTTAATCTAGATACCAGAGCATGCCGTAGGCATAGATCAGGGCAGACAGTGGATCTAGAGTCCAGAACACATAGCAGGCCTGGATGCTGAGGTGCACAGCTTGTCGAAATATCAGAGCACACAGTAAGGCTGAGATTCCAGGACATATAGTAGGTCTAGATGCAGGTCACACAGTAGGTCTAAGTCTGTGCGCAAATGTGGCCCTCTGGCCCCGCACACTGCAGAAGCTGCAGTGTCCAACCCTCATCCTCCCCTAGATGAGACTCAGGCAAGCAGGCAAAGGAAACACTCCTCCTGTTCCCAGCTTTTCAAAAACACAATTACTCGCCCTTCAGAGACTCCGTCAGTGTTGGTAAACTCCAGCCGCTAAACTGCATTGCCCCTATCTGCGCACAAACGCTGCCGTTATTAATAGTTTATCGACCTGATCTCAGGCCATCACTGATGAGAGCGGTCTCCTCCCCACCCCCTGGGCCCCCTGCTGCCTTCGAAGACCTTCTATCCAGCCTTCGGATCAATGCCTCTCAGTGCTGGGGGCGGGGTAGGCTCTGGGCCACTTAACCCACTTTCCGAGGACAACAGTGGAAGCAAGATCTCAGGGTTTGATGAAGGAGAAGAGGCGGTTAGGTGTGGATCAAAGCTGTGACCTGGCAGCTTTGGATCGGAGATGAGAGCCAGCGCGAGCCTGGGGATGAGTCTGCGTCTGGATTCGGATGGTAGCTGAGATAGGAGAACGGCAGCGCGGGGTGTCCAGGGACTCTCTTATCTTGGCTACTTTTCCATGATTTAAGATTATCCCAAGTAAAAACGTTATCTTATAAAGCAGGAACAAGGTGTATGCAGGAAGAAAGGGCGAGAACAGAGGGGCTGTGACTGAAGGGAGGGAGGGAGGGAGGGGGGATGAGGAAGCTGAGCAGGCTCTGTGGGCAGCTCCCGGCCCTTTCTCCCCAAAGCTTTCAGAGTGGTTTAGAGGGGAGGATGTGGTCTGGATGCTCCATGGAAGGGGGATTAAGAGGTACAGAAACCCCACTTGAATCCTGAGCTTGGCTTCGGGACAGAATGGGCAGGGATAGCTTGGAGAAGGGGAAACGGGTCAGGAGTCATGAAGAGGTGGACACCCAGGTCCTGGCCACTCACTGCCTGGGAGTGCGGAACAAGAGCTGTCAGCCTTGTGCCCAGTGAATGATGTGGGTTAATGGTCAAGCCAGGCCAGGCATAAAACCTGGAGCCCAGCAAGGAGCACCGAGTGGAGCTGGGGAAATAGACCCAGATGGGAAGCTGTCTTCTCTTTAAAAGCATCACGCCACCACGTGTCCACTGAGCTGTCTTCCACACCACCTGCGAGGTGTCACCCACACATCACCCAAACATATTGCTTATGTTACTGTTACTTGAGCATGTCATCAGCGGAGTGATCCCCAAACACGTCCCCAGTGCTGGGATCATATAAACACATCTGCATAGACAGCCCATGGGGTGGTCACCTGCCTGCCTCTGCCCATGCATCAGCGAGGCACCCACTATCTGGTGACATCACCCAGGAGCCTCCGGCTGCATCCATCCCCTGAGCCTGTTTCTTTACACGCCCCCCTGCACCTGTCTCCCTCGAAAGTCACTTAAGCAGGTCGACTGCATAATAGACACCTGTGAGGATAGCCGAAACATGTCAGTTAAGGTGGTTGTCACTCAGCTAGCATGCACTTGCTGTTCTCAATCTAGCTGAGTTACAAAGAAAATCATTCCCAGGGGAGACAGGTTCCCTGCTGTTCTCACTGTCAAGGCACTTTCCTCCGAAAGGAGGAGTGGAAGGGGCGGGGGCGGCATCTCCCCCCATACGAAAAGGGGCGCTCCCCACCCTTCAGTCCTTCCTGACAGTGAGGAGACCAGATGGCAACCTCTGTGTAGTCTATGGAAATGAGGGTGTTGTTTATGCTAATGAGTGCTGGGTGCTGTGCAAGGGAGGGGCTGCTAGGGGAGCTGGCTCAGCTCAAAGTAACAGCTTAGGAAGAGGCTGAGAGCCCAGGTGGGGGGAGTGGCATGTGAGGGGGCTGGGTCACAGAAGTGACTCATACGCAAAAGAAGCTGAGCCAGGCTGGAACCTGAGGTTAAACTGCTCCTCGCAAGATGAAAGAGAAGCTTGGAGCAGTCAGCGGGGGAGGAGGGATTGCACACAAGGGGCCTCCCCGCTCAGGAGCCACCCAGGAAGATCCTTGAGTTGATAATGGCCTCTCTATGCCCTGTGGGCCTCAGCAGAATGGCTGGGCCAGTTAGGTGGAGGACCATGAACAAATGTGAGTGCCTCTCCTGGTTTTCTGCCTGCTCTGGGAATGCAAACATTAACACTGACACAGGAAACAGGCCAGTATAAGCAGGGACTTGATGAGAGATTTGCATTTGCCCAATGTAAGACCAGGCTGAGGCTCCTGCTGGTCAAAGTGCCTGGGTACTCCTTGGCAGGAATCCTCTCCTCTGGGGGCATCACAGAGTGAGAGCCACTCATAGCCTCTGGGCAGGTGTGTGCAGTGCTCTCAAGTGTTTAGTAAAGTCTATCTTCAGTCCTGGGATGTGTCATCTCTATTTTTTTTTTTAATAAGAAAGTGGGTGCTGAAAAGTATGGCTTCCCCAAAGTCCCATGGGTTCCACACACAGAAGCATAATTTGAATTCTGTTCTCAGAGCTCTTTGCAATCAAGATGGCAAAAAGGGACTGACCCAATTGTGACTGTACCTTCCAGGAGAAAGAATAGCATGACCTGACCCTGTAGACCCTGTAGAAAGATCTAGAACAGGAGTCATCAGACTATGGTCTGTTTAGCCACAGCTTGTGAACTAAGAGCATTCTAACAATTTTAAATGACTGAAGGTGAAAAAGAAAAGTATAAGGATATTATGTGACATGAACATTCTGAGCAGCAGAAAGCCTGACAATCATGCATAAAGTTTTATAGGAATCCCAGCTTGTTGTTTGATTGACAGACTCTCTTCAGCTGTCTGTGTGCTTATGAGGAAACAGTGAGAAATTACAAGAGATCAGCTTTAAGACTTTGTTTAGATTCGTTTTAAGTTGTATGTGTATGAGTGTTTTGCCTGCATATATGTATATACCCCATGTGTGTGCAGCACCTGTAGTGGCCAGAAGAGGGTGTTGGATGTCCTGGTACTGAAGTTACAGACAGTTGTGAGCTGTCCTATGGGTGCTGGGAATCAAACTTGGGTCCTCTACAAGAGCAACAAGTGTTCCTAACCACTGATCCATCTCTTCCAAAACCTGTGTGTGTGTGTGTGTGTGTGTGTGTGTGTGTGTGTGTGTGTGTGTGTGTGTGTTTTAATTTGCCTATATGTATCTTATATATGTCTTAAGGGTGGGTGTGCACATGAGTGCAGGGACTCACAGGGGCCAGAGGTGTCAGATCTCCCTGGAGCTGGAGTTACAGGCTCTTATGAACCACCTAATGTGGATGCTATGAACCAAACTTGGGTCCTCTCCTAAGGTTCAGAGCCATCTCTCCAGCCCCAAGAGCAACTTCAAGGGGGAACAAAGCCTGAAATATTTGCTCTTGAGCTTTTCTAACGGAGAGGCAAGAGGGAACTTTGAAGGAACTCCCACACCCCAGATCTGGGGACCTTGGGGGAAGAACCAGTGCTCCTCAGCCCACCCTCTGCTGAACACACATGAGTGTGGAACACTGGTCAGTTTCCCTCTGTCACTGTCCACCAGGATGGAGACTCCTTGGGGACAGGAATGTAATATGCTTCTTTTGGTGTCCATGGGACAGGCTACAAAATGACCCTTTGGCAGTACGAAGACAGGACTCCAAGGTCTCACAGTGACATCTTAGGTGTACAAAGTGGGGCAGTCATAACCATCTCGTGCCTCAGTTTCCCTGTTTATGGAATATAGTGATCAACCCCTGCATTGTGGCTGTGGTAGGTTGCATGGGAATGGCCACCATAGGTTCATCTATTTAAGTGCTTAGTTCCTAGTTGCTGGAACTGTTTGGTAAGGATTAGGAGGTGTGGCTTTGTTGGAGGAGGTGTGTCACTAGGGTTGGGCTTTGAGGTTTCAAAAGTCCCTGCCAAGTCCAATCTCTCTCACCTACTGCTCCAGTGCCATGATGGTCATGGACTAACCCTCTGGAACTGTAAGCAAGTCTCTAATTAAATGATTTCTTTTGAAAGTTACCATGGTTATAGTGTCTCTTTGCAGCAATAGAACAGTAACTGAGACGATGGTGGTTGTGATGAATGAGTGGGGTCAGGCCTCATGCTGGTAGCAGCTAAGCCTGGTTCCTCAAAGCATGCATCACCTACAGGGTGTCCTAAGAGTTGCACATGACCAGCCCAGCAGGTGCTCCTGGGCACAGATTTAGCTCAGACTGAACATAGCATTCACTGTCCCCCTCTGCCACACCGGACACAGAGCCTGTACACAGTGGGTGCTACACAAATGCCATCTTCCTACCAGTCCAGATCACAGGTGTGCAATGTCTTTGCAAAGTTGGTGAGTGGAGCCTGGACAAGTGTGTACTGCCGTTGGCCTCCTGGAACACTACCTACCCACCCTTGCAATCCTTACCTTTTCTTCTGTTTCCTGCAGGTTACCTGAGGTCCGGATCTCAGACAATGGTCCCTATGAGTGCCATGTGGGTATCTACGACAGAGCCACCAGGGAGAAAGTGGTCCTCGCCTCAGGCAACATCTTCCTCAATGTCATGGGTGAGTCAGTGTCCTGGGAATGAGGGACATGGGTGTGTGCAGCACACACAAGCAGGCTCACAGAAACTGTCCTGGGACACATGGTCAAATCCCTATGGTTTATGTATAAGACCCTCTCCCATCCACTGCCCTTGGCTGAGAGGAGGAAAAGGCCAGACTGTAGCAAGGCTGTGAATGTGGAACCTGGCCCCAACAACTTCGTGCTAGGGACCCATTCACTTCCCAGTCCCAAGCTGTAAGGACCCAGAGTCTGTGCCTTGTCCCTGGTCTCCACATGCTAGTCTGTGACGGGCTGCTTGTTGATTGGACTAAAGGAGTCACCGAGGGAAGATGACTGATATTCAGAGACAGCAGGCTACCACAGCCCCGGAGCCACATTTATAGAAGGTTGGCAAGGGAGGTTATACTCTTGAGCCACCCAGCTATAGGCCCTGGGGCATGGTATGGCTAGCGGAGGAAGGCTCAGAGCCTGCAGCCATTGCAGCTGCTTTTCCCAGCAAAGGCCAAGGCCCTGAAGCATGTGCTGTGAGAATCTGCTACAGGGGATGACTGCCCAGGAGCCTCCAGGGAGGGAACCCAGCACCTCTGAAGTGATACACTTCAGAGACACCCCTGTGCTCCTCCCAAGTCTTTTCTGGGGGGTATCAAAAGGCCGGGGAGTCAGAAAACATTCTGAGCTGAGTGTTAGGGCTCCTGGGTTCTCACTCTGACCCTGTGTCTTCATTTGTGCATCTCTGACAAGGGATGGCAATACTGGTATCTGTGTCCAGGTGATGTGTCATTGGCTGAATCAACCCTCACCCAGCCTTAGTTTCCCCACTGGAAATGCAAAGGCCTTGCTCTGAGTGGTCTTGGGAAGTCCCACTGGCACGATGCTCTTGCCAGAGGAACTGCCATTCTGTGGCCACTCCTCTGCAGGAATGCTGAGACTTGGCTTTGACCCAGCCTCTGTGTCTCTGTTTTTCTTATCAAATAATATTTGTCAGGGCAACAAAGCCTGCTGTACTCTGCCAATCAATGAAAGCACAAAGGCCCTGTGGAAAGTCCTCGATCTAGGGAAATTGAAAACCTCCAAAGGCCAGACCTCCGGAGCAATATTGATCCCACCACAGTAGCCTGGGGAGGAGGTGGCATTGCTGGGCAGACTGGCCAGCTCCTCTGACAGAGCATGTTCAGTGCTCAGCCCTGTACTGGCCACCCCAAGGAAGAAACAAGCTCAGCCTGCACCATCAAGGGGCTCCCGGTCCAACAAGAGAGACAGATCCCCTTATTTACTCATCAAATGCTAATGGAGCATCCAGGGCACCTGCTCTGGGCCCAGAAACAGGGACAAACTTTGAGTAGAACGAAGTTCCCATCCTTGGTGGGTTTGCAGTGCAGGGAGTGAGCCAGCTATACAACACCTGCACAGATAAAGCGATAAGATGGCAGGAGATTTCGACAGATACTGGAAGGAAAGGAGAGGAGGGTGATGGATGAAGAGGATTGTAAGGAGAGCCTATTAACTAGGAGGAAGGGACTCAGAGGTCGCCAAGTCCCTCAGTGGTCACTGGGTGCCTAGCTAGGTGCCAGCACATATCCATGTATCGTGTCACTCCATCCTCACAACTAACCAGGGTTAAGTTACGAACCCCATTTTTTTGTTTTGTTTTGTTTTTTTGTTTTTGAGGCAGGATCTCATGTAGCCCGGGCTGGCCTCAAACTCTATCTAGTCAAGTGTGACTTTGAACTTCCAAGCTCCCTCTTTTGCCTCCCCAGTGCTGGGATTACAGGTGTAAGATACCATGTTCAGTTTATGAGGTGCCAGGGATTGAACCCAGGGCTTCATGATTGCGAAGTGAGCACCCAACCCACTGAGCTATACACCCGGCCTCCTGAGGAACATTTTGTAGATGTCTCTCTTTTAGACCACAATGTTCATGAGTCATCCAAGGAGTGAAGGTTCTAGAAGCCTGGAGTGCTTGTAGTAGGGGTGCTCTGTCTGTCTGGCTTCCCGGGGTCTCCTCTCTAGAGTCCACCTGTATTTACACCTCACCCTGGAGGAACCAGGATCCATTGCAGCAGTGCGAAGGCCAGCAGCCACCCATGCTGGCCATATCACCTGCAGAAGTCTACCCTTCAGTGACATTGCATGCCACCCACCCACAAGGTCACTGTGACAGCATCCCTTCCTTCTTGTGGGGTCTGCACCCAGTGACTCAGCAACTGTCAATCAAAATTGGGAAGGGTGTGATGATACATGAGCACATGGGTGTTGGGTGTCCTTGCCCATGTATGTCCTTGCCCATGTATGTCCTTGCCCATGAATGTACTTGCCCATGTATGTACACAGAGCCCAAGGAAGGTGGCAGGTGTCTTCTATCACTCTTGGCCCAGTGGCAGGGTCACTCCATGAACTGGAAGCTTGAGTTTGCAGCTAGGTTGGTAGCCAGCAAGCTCCGGAAGTCTTCCTTTCTCTGCCCTCTGTGCTGGGCACACTCAGAGCATATCCAGTTTTTACAGGGGTGCTAGGATCTGAACTCCAGTACTCACATTTGCATGGCAGGTTCTTTTAACTACTGAGCCATCTGTCCAGCTCAAAGAGATTTTAGTTTTATTTTTCCATGTTCGTGTGTGTGTGTGTGTGTGTGTGTGTGTGTGTGTGTGTGTGTGTGTGTGTACATGTTTGCATGTGTGATGAGTGCATGTTTGTGGAAGCACCTGCATGTGACATTGAGTGTCATCCTCAATCGCTCTTCCACTCTGTTCATGGAGGCAGGGTCTCTTAATCAAACCCTGAGTTTGCTGATATTACTAGTCTGTCTACCCAGCTTGTTCCAGAGAATTCCAGGTGGGTCACCACCCCTACCCAGCATTTACATGGATTTGGGAGATTTGAACTCCAGTTCTCAGGCTTGCACCACAAGCTCTTTAAGCACTGAGCCATCTCCCCAGCCCTGAGAGGTTTTGTTTGTTTGTTTTTAATTATGCTTCCCCCCCAGCCGGGCGGTGGTGGTGCATACCTTTAATCCCAGCACTTGGGAGGCAGAGGCAGGCGGATCTCTGTGAGTTCGAGACCAGCCTGGTCTACAAGAGCTAGTTCCAAGACAGCTTCCAAAGCCACAGAGAAACCCTGTCTCGAAAAACAAAAAACAAAAAACAAAAAACAAAACAAAACAAAATTATGCTTACCCCAAATCCACAACTTTCTTCAAATATGTCTGTGTCAAGGCCAGTTTCCAAAATCACAGGCCCTCACAATCTAGGCTTATCTGTGACCCCGCCCAGATCCTTTCTCAGTGTCTCAGAGACCCTCCAATTGAGTTGAGGACATTCAATGCCCGGGTCCCCTTTGTGCCACAAGGGTGTGACAGCTAACAGTGAGGCAGGATGGAACCCCAGATTTTGGAGTACCAAGAGCCTCCTGGAATACTGAGGAGAGGGACTGAGGCTGTGGACAGAGTTCAGGCCACCTCCATCAAAGTCATTGCACAGTCAGTCCACCACAGCTGCTCACAGAGGCCTCTGGGTGGAGATGAAACTGAAAGACTGGCTGTAATTTCATGCCTATCATATCCTGCTATGTGCTGGGAAAAGACATTTGGGAGGCCCGGGAGCGAATACTCAGGGCGTGTGCTGCACACAGCCATTAAAATGTTTTTATCCAAGCTGCCGACAAATCGTGAGCCAATTTGAGAGCTGCGTGCTGTGCTCTGGGAATATGTTACCCCCAGTCATGGGAGGATGGTAAAGCTGCTTCCTGGGGGTACAGGTCATAGGGGTGTGTTAAGGAGCTTGCGTTACAAGCAATTAAACATAATGAGGCCTGGGCTCTTTGCCCCCACCGAGGCTGAAGCCTTCCTCCCGAGTGGCCAGGGGCAGCACCTCAGCTGTAGGTCATGGCATCTTGCCGGTGCTGGTCCCAGCTCAATGCACACACCAAGGCTGATCACGTGACCCTACAAGGGCTCTTACAGACATAGCTGTCCTTGTTTTACAGAGCAGGGAACAGAGGCTATGATAGTTAAGAGACCTGCCATGTGAGTGACACAGCCTAGGGCTAAGAGGTCCTATCTGGTCTGCATTGTCCACAGCTAGCAGCCCTAATTCTATCCAGACTCCCAAGGGAACACCCCTACCTTTGTCATAGGTTGTCTGTAACCAAATACCCACCATCCTAGGGTATAGGACACAGGCCTCACTCACAGAGCCCAGGCAGGAGCATCTGGCACTGGAATCTGTTAAAGTCATATGGGGTTGTGGTACCCAGGTGAGGACATAGGGGTGTAGGTAGAGTTTTCTTTCCTAGCCACCAGTCCCAAGTAACCACACAGAGGCTTATATTAATTACAAATGCTTGGTTGATAGCTCAGGCTTATTACTAACTAGCTCTTACAACTTAACCCGTTTCTATTAACCTGCGCATTGCCAAGTGGCTCATGGCTTTACCTGTCCTACCTTGTTCCCTCTGTGTCTCCTGGTAACTTCACTGACTCTGCCCCTCTTCCTCACCGCATTCTCAGTTTGGCTGTCCCACTTACACTTCCTGAATGGGTACCAGCCAGTCAGTTCTTTATTAACCAATGAGAGTAATACATATTCAAAGTGTACAGAAGGATTATTCCACCGCATAGGGGTCTGGAAGAAGGAGAGGAAACATCCACCCTGCCTCCATTCCCATTGCCTCATCCCCATCTGCTGCCTAGAACAACCCTTTTCACTCAACCCCTCCTAACAGAGCACTGGACTTGGAGTCCTGCAGTCCAGGTGATGAACTCCAATTAAGTTAGTGTCTACTTTTGACACTGGTGGTCCATGTCATCCAAAAAAATTTAAAGGTTAATAATACATAATGTCTTATTTTAAAGACAGGGTCTCATGTAGCCTAAGCTGGCCTCAAATTCATTGTGTAGCCAGCAATGACCTTGAACTTCTCTTTTAAAAATGCATTCATTTTTATTTTATGTGTATAAGTGTTTTGGGTTTTTTTTTTTTTGTGTGTGTGTGTGTGTGTGTGTGTGTGTGTGTGTGTGCCATGTGCATGCAGTGTCTTCAGAAGCCAGAAGAGGGTATAGGATCCCCTAGAACTGGAGTTACAAATGGTTGTCACTGTGGATGCTAGGAATTGAACCTGGGTCCTCTGCAAGAGAAGCCAGTGTTCTTAACCACTGAGCCATCTCTGCAGTCTCTTGAACTTCTATTCTTCCTGCCTCCATCTCCCAAGTGCTGGGATTACAGGTATGCACTATGAGGCACTGGAGATGGAACCCAGGGTTTCAGGCATTCTGTGCAGGCATTCCATCAGCTGAGTAAGCCCAGAATGTCTTTCTTGTCCAAATAGATCAGAAAGTGGCTCTCATGTCTACCTCAGGTCACTCTCTCATCCAATCTTCATCTGGCAAGTGTTAATTGAGCAGCTAGCAAGCATGCCCAACCCTCAGTCCACAGGCAGGGTGTGTGGCTCCTGATCGTTATGGATGTGGCCCAACAAAACTTGGAACTTACGTGAAACCTCATGAGATGTATTTTGTAGTTTGTAGATGACAACATAATATGGCAAGGTCAAAAGATTGGACTTCTCTGTGACATACTCTGGGTACCAGCCTGTGCCCTGGACTAAGACACACAAAAGCACCATGCACCTCAGGTGCAGACTGTGAAGTGAGCTCTGAACCTGTGGTACACTGTCACACAGTGTGCCCAAAAGTGCCAAAGTGGTCAGGGACCAGCAGAGAGAGGTGGGTTCGTTTTGAGCAGGGCCCCTTGGAGAAGGCAGCATTTAGAGAAGGTACAACGGGCACTCAGGAGCTCCTTACTCAGCAGCCCCCAGCCCCAACCCTGATCCAGGCCAGGAGTCCTGTGGAGAGCAAGGCAGAGTCCTCACCCCGGTGACCTGCCTTCCAACAGGGATGACACAGCTTGAGGTCCCCACAGGAACCTTCAAAAGTGTGTTCATTTCCCAGGCCTGCCTGGAGCTTGTGAGCATGAACTGGTAGACTGTGGCCATAGTGACTGGCTGCTGATGACTGTCGCAGCCTTCACCTCTCTGCTCCGTGACTCCTTCAAGTCCTCCTTCATGTGACTCGGTCTCTGTATCACATGGTATTTCTTTCCACAGGGTTGTGCCACCTTTTCTTTCTTACTGATTTGATTTTATTTTGTTATATTTTATTTTGAGACTGGATCTTGTGTAGCTCGGGCTGGGTTGGAACTAAGGATGGCCTTGAACTTGTGATATTCCTGTGTTGACCCCCCAGATTGTGAGGGTTCACAGGCATGTGCCACTCCACGTTGGGGATCTAACCCAGGACTTTGTGACTCAGCTTACAGAGTCACATACCCAGCCCCTACACTTTCTCCTGAAGACACCAGTCATTAAGACCTGCCCTGGTCCAGGATACTCTCATCTCAACCTAATTACACCAATATGGACACACTCTCAGGGACCAGGGTTTGGGACTTCAACATATGTTTGTGAAAACAATTTCAAGCCACAACAGTAATGGAGGCTGCCATTGGGAAGCCACAGCTCTGTGTTCCTAGAGACATGGTCACCCGTCATTGTGCGAGCCTTAACACACCAAACTCAGCTATTCACATGATCTCTTGAGGACACTCGAACACTCACAGAGGCAGTCCTGTCACTTTCCCTCTGACAGAGGGAAACAGAAAGGTGATATCACTTGCCTGGGCTCCCTACCAGAAAATTGGGGGGGGCGGGGGGTAGGGGGAGAGGCAAAGACTTATCCTATGTCATAACTAACCACCTGTCTTAGTCAGTGTTCTATTGCTGTGAAGGGACACCATGACTACAGCGACTCTTCTAAAAGGAAGCATTTAACTGGGGCTGACTACAGTTCAGAGGTTTAGTCCATTGTCATCACGGCAGGGGAGCATGACCCCATGCAGGTGGACACGGCGCTGGAGAAGTAGTTGAGAGTTCTATATCTGGATTCACAGGCAGCCACTGCAGGGAGAGAGAGCCACTGCACCTGGCTTGGACTTTTGAAACCTCAAAGGCCACCCCCAGGCACACACTTCTTCCAACAAGGCCATACCTCCTAATCCTTTCAAGTAGTGCCACTCCCTGGTGACCAAGCTTTCAAATCTATGAGCCCGGTGGAGAGTATTCCTATGCAAGCCAACACACCATCCTCTCTGAAGGCAGCTAGCCGAGGAGTGGGAACTCAGACAAACGGGCCCTGGCAGGTTGTCTTGGGGAGCTTGCTCAGTGGGTAGAGTGTTCGCCCGACAAAGACGAAGCATGGGGATCCATCCCCAGTGCCACATGGTCCCTCTTATAATCCCAGCACTCGGGAACCTGATGAATCCAAGGTCATCCTCAACTACACAATGGACTGGAGGCCAGTCTGGGCTACATAAGACCGGCACAATCGAACATGAGCAATCCTCCTCTCTGCGATCCCCCTCTCTTTAGAGGATGGCAGATGGAGTGACCCTTTGGACCCCCATGCTTTTCACACCTGGAGCACCCAAGAGGGTGCTCGAATGTGGCACCTGGCGTGTCTGTCTTCCAGTGTGCTCTGTGCAGCTTTCACTGTGGCTGGTACTCACTCCCACCCCCTTACTGTTCCATGCGATGGTTCTATTGGGTGATGACACACACCACCATTCATTTAAGGGGTCATTTACATCCTGCAGCCACCACCACAGTCAGTTCTAGAATGCTTCCGTCACTCCCCAAAGAAACCTTGTGGCCATGGTCATACATTCAACTTCCCCCAGCTTTCCTTACTCTGGGTATTTCAAGCAACTGGCATCATATAAAATATATGGATCTTTTGTGGTTGACTTCTTTTGTTGGTGGTCTCACAGTTCATACGTTGTATACCATGAGTCAACACTTATTATATCTTAGTATTAAGCCATATCCCACTACATGGATTTCCCTTGTCCATGGATCTTTTATCTGTGAAAGGTGTTGTGTTGCTCCCACCTTGTAGGGCTCTTGAATCATGCTGCTGTGAACCCTTGTGAATGAGTTCTTGGGTGGCCACAGTTTCTCCTTCTCCTCTGGAAGTGAATTGCTGAGTCAGATGGTGAATGGGTTCAGCCTTTCAAGTGTTCACGGTTGCTGTACGGTTTAGGGGGACTTGGGTGGAGTTTTTTGTGTTATTATTTCCTTTGGTTTAGTGTTTTTGAGACAAGGCTTCACTCTGTAACCCAGGCTACCATTAACTCACAGTGATCCTCCTGCCTCAACCTCCCAAGCACTGGGATTTTGTGAGACTCCAACACACCCATTTTATGCTTCCTAGCAGTGTCTGAAGGACTCAGGTCCTTCAAGTTCTTGCCAACACTTGCTACTAAAAGCCAGGTCTTTTTAGTCCAGCCAGCCATCTGGGTGTGGGGAGGTGGAGTCTCTTTTTGGCTTTGAACTGCGCCCCCCTGTAGGAGGCTCTTGACCACGTCAGTATCTCCCCGGGATGGGCCAATCCACACCCTTTGCTCCTGTGTTGTTTAGCTGTAAGAGTCCTTGATCTCCTTGGAGGCAAGTCCCTGATCAGCTGTCTATCTGCATATCCCTCTCCCATTCTGTAGGTTTCACTTTCAGGAGGGTGACCTCTGGAGAACAAAAGGCTTTGATTCCAGCATTCTATTTGATCTGCTTTCCTTTTACTGCCATGTTGTTAGTGCCCCAGTTAGGGAGCCATTCACTAATGCCAGGCACAATTTACCGCATAGTTTTCTTCTAAGAGTTTTTATGACTTTAGCTCTTGCATTGGGCAGACAGCGCATACTGAGTTACCTTATTGATTGGGGAGCGGGAGTGGGGGGTGGGGGGCAGACTTCCCAGCAAATTCCTGGAGCTCACTATCCATCCCTTTGAATTCAGCTAGCAAGTACACTCTAGGGCAGGAAGGCCTCTTCATTTTGATTCTTACCCAGATGGTGACAGCGTTTCATCCCCCTGGTGAGGACTGTACCTCACCATCTGACACAAGAAGGGGAAGGTTGTGATGGAGATAAGCCTCAGAAATGTCCAGGGCTTGGGCAAAACGCGGGAGGTTTATGGAATATTGTCTCTTGGTGGGCAAGCCACCTTTTACAGAAAAAATAAATTGGTTCTCAGATGCCTGGCATTTGTTGAAAATTTGCATATTTAATTAATTTTTTGCATGCTCCCTGAATGAGTTTATGTACACCGCCTGCATGTGGGTATCCACAGAGTCCAGAGTGTACCTGTTCCCCCAAGAGCTGCAGTTATAGGCAGTTGTGAGCCACCTGATTCGAGCATTAGGAACTTGGTTAAATGTAGGTAAGTCCTTTACAAGAGCAATAAGCTCTTAACTGTTGAGTCACCTCTCCAGCCCCACACCTGGCTTTTTATGTGGATGCTGGGATCCAAATTCAGATCTTCATGCTTACCTAAAAAACATTCTTACCCTCAGAGCCACCCCACCCCTCCATCCCCCCCATCCCCCATCTCCTAGGACTCTTCATTCTGTGTTGGTCCTTATGCACACGTGTGACTGGCTCAGCAGCCGTGTGTGTGACTTTGGGCACTGCGTTCATGGGATGGTCCCCCGTGACCAGTTCCTCCAGCTTCCCCCTAGAAAGAAGATTGCCCTGAGTAGATGGAGGCTTCCAGAAGAAAGGAACCAGGAGTTCCTAAGGATTGGTGGAAGCCAACCTGCCTCTCTGAGGTCTGGCCAGAACACAGGCTTTTTGTTGAATCCAGCCCAGAGCACCTCTCTTGAGAAAGGCAAATTCCCAAGGCAAATTATTTAGCGGTGTGACGAGCACAGTGCCATCTGTAGAATTCCCTCTTGACTTGGTTATCATTGTGTTGCTGAGACAAAATACCATGAACAAGGAAACTTACAAAGACGTTAGTTGGACTTTCAGCTCCGGAGAGTGAGTCCATGACTGTCATGGTGGAGACTATGGCAGGGGGCAGGCAGGCATGGCATTGAGGCAGTTGCTGGAAGCTCATGTCTTGAGATACAAATACAGCCTTGAGGCAGAGAGAAAGAGACACTGGGAATGTTGTCTTTGAAACCTCAAAGTCACCCCCAGTGACACACCTCCTGTAATGAGGCCACACCTCCTAACCTTTCCCAAACAGTTCCACCAACTGGGAACCTAGCATTCAAATATATGAGCCTGTTGTGTGGGAGAGGGAGTTAGGAGTCTGGGGGCACAGTCCACCAGTGGGTGGAACGTGGCACTGCTCTGTGGTCCTGGCAGGGGATACTGAGAGGTAGGACTCACAGCTGCAGGACCATCCACCCCAGGATGCCTGCTGGGAGGAAAATAATTGGTTCTAGCCCCTGTCTGGAAGCCTGAGGGGATAAGCCACCTGCTGGGCACCCATTAATTGCAGTAAATCAGCCCTAAGCAACCTCTAAAATACAGACACAAGGAGCCAAGGCTGGGCGTTCCACAGAGGAGGAAGATGTGACCATTTGGGATCCAGGCCAGAACCATAAAGAACTGGGGAGAACTCAGAACCAAGAGTCACTGGGAAGCCAGGCTGTGAACCCCAACTCCTACCTCCTGCCTCGGAAACCCCCAGAATCTTGGGCCAGTCAGAAGCCCTGGGGAAGCCAAATCTGTGACCTCTCCACTGTCCCACTGCCCCCTTCCTGCTATTCTGGGTTAGGGGCAAACCAATGTTTCATGTCCCCCAAGCTACAAAAGGAGGTGTCTGGGTAATTAAAGCCCACAACTCGATTAGGCCCACCATGAGTAGTGGCTGACACACTTACAACCAGAGGCATGGAGGGCTTGCTTTGTGTTTGGGTATACATTTTCTACCTACCCCTGACGCTATTTACTGAGTGTTTATCAGCCACCAGGCATGGCTCAGCACCAGCTGGATCTTAGGTAACAGCTCTAAGAGTGAGGTCTGTTGTTTGTTTTCCTGTTTCACAAATGGAAAAACCAAGCTGAGGGAGATGTACCCAAGGACGCAAGTCTAGGTAGGGTAGAATAGCTTTTCTCAAACTGTGGGTCGAGACCCCTTGTCAGGTGGAACAACTCTTTCACAGGGGTCACGTATCGCATATCAGATTTTTTTTTTTTTTTTTTTGGTTTGTCGAGACAGGGTTTCTCTGTGGCTTTGGAGGCTGTCCTGGAACTAGCTCTTGTAGACCAGGCTGGTCTCGAACTCACAGATTCCGAACTCACAGAATCTCACTCAGGAGATTCTGCCTCCTGAGTGCTGGGATTAAAGGTGTGCGCCACCACCGCCCGGCCCAGCTTTACAATACAATTCATAGCAGCAGCAGAATTGCAATTACAAAGTAGCAATGAAATAATTTTTATGGTTGGGGTCACCACAACATGAGGAACTGTCTTAGAGGGTTGCAGCATTAGGAAGGTTGAGAACCGCTGAACCCACTAGTGTGGAAGCCCTGGCAGGGGTTGGCTCCTGTGGAGGCATGTGGATGGGGGCTGAGTTTGAAGGGTGCAAACTGAGTTCTTGTCTTATGCAGAACTGCATAGACAGCAAAGGGGGTAGTTCATTAAGGGGGTGACACAGAGGGGTTTGGGGCTGTGTCATACTGCGCCTGTGTCCCGGCTCCAAGAGAGCAAGACAGGGGCGAGATGAGGTCCCTGGTAACTTTGATGGGCATCAACACAGTACTCACTTCTCCCAAGTTCATACAGAGGCAGGCTTTCTGAGCGCGCTCCCTTGGCTGGCACAGCCCCAGTGGAGGGAGGGTTGAATCTTTTCTCTGCCACTTTCCTATGTTGATCTCTGACATTTCCTCCTCTGCTATTGTCTATTCTTCTGCCTCACCGCTTGAGCCCCAATTCAGCCCACTGTAGAGCATATGGAGCACGGGGAGCATGGCCTGGAATTTTACCTCATTTCCAGGGCCTCAGTCTTCCTTTCTGCTAACTGGAGGTTGCAGCAGCATCTCCCCTCTTGGGGCATGGCATGTGACTGTCAAATAAATAGAGCCCTGTGGCCCAGGCTCACAGCGAAGGCGTTTCTCCTTCCCTGCTCTTTGGCCAACACTCTCCCCTGTTAGCATCAATCTCAGCAGGGGCTGGGCCCAGGGAACAGCTGCAAGCAAGGATAACAGCCAGAGGCAGATCTCTCAGCAGGATGGTGGCAATTCTGCCCCCTCCCAGGGTGTTACACTATGATGCTGCCAAGAGATGGGAGCACAGGGAGCCAGCACCCTGGCCAGACCCACTCCTTCCAGTCTCCCTGTTACTCCCTCTCCGGTGGGTCTTCCTCCCTGGAAATGGGTCTCCTCTCCCATGGGCCTGCTGCAAGGCACAGACAATGGTGCCCATGAATCAACAGGAAGCACTGGACCTGCTTGGACAGGAAGTGCTGGGCTCACACACCACACACTGCCTATGTAGTAAGACAGAGCAGGCAGAGAAAGGCTGAGACCACACAAACCAACCCCAGGATGATCAGTAAGCATAGCATCTGACCATGAGGGGCCATTCTTCACAGCAGCCCTCAGGCATGGGGACTAAGTGGAGAGAGGGGACAGGCTTGCAATGTCTAGCAAGGCCCAGCACAGGATTGAGTTGTTTATCTGCGAAGGTACCAGGACAACTATGAGACCCCAGTCAGTGCCCTCAGCTTCAGGGATATGGAATGGAGACCGAAGGCCTTAGGCACCACCCCAGGCCTACTTGTTGTTGACCAGATAGATCTTCCAAGACGGGCAGTGCAGGGCCTGAGATAGTGGCTCGGCTGGGCCACCGTGAGGGTTCAGAGCAAGGGATGCAGTCCAGAGTACTCAGGCATGATAGGCCAAGGCCCTCCAAGCTGGGTACAAGTGTGTCTAGAGCATGCCACTGTTGTCTTGAATGCCTGGAACCTGCTGGGGGGTGTCTGGAGAAGGACTGATGTCCCCTCCACCCTCATGCCCACCCACCAGCTTCTCAGTTGCCAAAGCCACCAACTGAGTGCCAGTGTGGAATAGGCAGACAGATGGATCTGAGCTCAGAGGAGCACTTAAGAGTGAACCGAGTCATCTAGCAAGGACAGTCACTTCCCAGCTTCCCCCAAGGTCTGAGCCTGCTGTCTGCCTCCCACACAGAATCCTTGAATCCCTACCCACCCTCTCTGAACACAGCTCTGCCAAGTTGGGGTGCCCTTGGCAGCAGCCCACTGTGCGCCTCACACAGACCCAACACATTCATTCTGCCAGCCATCCAGCTCATCCCCCGAGCCATTTCAGGGGAAGTGGGACAAAAGATATTCAGCCAGGGGCAGCAAGACAGCCAGATGGCCCCTGGATGAAAACCACAGAAGCTTCTGGAACGAGGTATTGGGCTTGTATGATAACTCTGCCACTGACTCACTGTGTGACCTTGGTGTCAGCCCACCAGACACCAAGCCTTTTCTCAACATGGACAGCATGAGATGCCCAAGCATACTGTCAGCTGGTACTCCAGCAGCCTGGGAATCAACAGGTGGGAGTCCAGAGGAAACTGAGTCAGTTCAGCGTACCGAGCTGGCACGCAGTCACCCTCTTGCCATTCTTTCTCCACACGGGACTTACGGCTTAAGCTGCAGATAGAGATGTGGCTATTGAAGCCCACACTGGGTGTGGTTTACATTAACTGCCTCCACGATCGTGAGTGGGAGAGAAGACAGCTTGGTCTGTGAGTGTAGCCCCACCCCCACCCCCGAAACCACAGAGCTCATGGCCACCCTCTCCTTCCCGGGCAACTCAGCACCCAAGGGAAAGACAATAAGCCTTGTGTCCACTCATCTCACAAACTCTCATTTTGATTCAAACCACCTTTATAAGCACCCCCTGTCTTATTTAGGGTTTCTATTGATGTAAAGAGACACCATGACCATGGCAACTCTTATAAAGGAAAACATTTAACTGGCATGACTTACAGTTCAGAGGTTCAGTCCATTATCGTCATGGTAGGACATGGTGGCACGCAGGCAGACATGGTGTTAGAGAAAGAGCTGAGAGTCTTACATCTTGATATGCAGGCAACAGGAAGTGAACTGAGACACTGGGCATATCTTGAGCACAGGAGACCTCAAAGTCCGCCCCCACAGTGACACACTTCCTCCAACAAGGCCACACCTACTCCAACAGAGCCACACCTCCTAATAGTGCTACTCCCTATAAGCTTATTGGGACCAATTGCATTCAAACTACCACAACCACTATGTGCCTGCTACATTGAAAGGATGAGTCCTAGTTTCCCTACGGAGAGCTGATTGCTTAATAGAGAGCAGCCAAGTAAGTGGTTTTCAGTGGCAGACTTTGCCCCAAGCACTATAAATGTAATTCACAACCCTTGGGACACAGCCTTCCCCACTTTAGTCAATGAGGAAGCTGAGGCCCAGAAAGATCATATATCATGACCAAGGTCACACAGTGAGTCAGTGGCAGAGTTATCATTCAAGCCCAATACCTCGTTCCAGAAGCTTCTGTATGGCCTCTCACTGACATGCCCCACCCTGCCTTCCAAAGCCAAAAAGGAAGCTCATCTCCTTGAACTGTCAAGGCAACTGACTATAGCATCCAAGTCCCCCCAACCTTTTGGACCTGCCCAATGTTGTCACCCATAGTGTCTGCCTATTTGCAGAGGCCCATCTGCTCTGCACACCCTGCCCCTTGCCCCCCCTGCCATCCCCACCTGAGCCTATCTGCAGGAGCACCATTAAACCCTGACAAGTGTTAGGTCAGTGCCATGCTTTATTCCCTACACCACCGGGAGCAGGATTTAGTGTCTCTGGCAGAAGGTAAGCGCCCCTCCCTGGGACAGGACCCTTAATTACCAGTGATATGTGATGTCGGAGCTGCAGTGCCTCAGGCCCAGGGTTGTAAAAAGAGCAGAAGGCTGAGATTCCGTGTTCTCTTAGCCATCTGAGGAGCCCAAGCAGTGAGAGGCTGGCAGTGTGGGAGCCAACTGCAGTGCTGAAGGGAGGTGGGGCTGGAGAAACACAATCCTGGCACTGTGTGTTGAAGGGGAAACCGAGAGCAAGACCATGCTGCAAGTGTTGCCCTGGGGCTCATAGTTCTGACTGCTGATCTGGCCACAGTGGATTCCTAGACTTGGTTTTCCTGTCTGTATAGGAAGAGGCACGCACGGTTCCTGCGTCCATTCTCAGTCATTAAAGCCTTGGCTGACAGACTCATGGTGAGCCAGGCATTGGGCAGAGTTCTTTGGGCGGATATTCTCGCAGCAGTTAACACGAGGAGACAAGTAATATTATTCCCACTTTACAGAAAAGGAAACTGAGGCCCAAAGGTTCCTGAGGCTGCTGTGTGCATGCAGTGCCTGACCTGAAAGCCCCAGGGCTGGAAGGCCCAGCTTCTTCCTCAAGGAGTCCATGACTGGTGGGGAGCCAGCAGGAACACAGGTTCCTGGAAGACTGGGAATAGAGTGATGGGAAGACAAGGGCACACACTGCGGGATGTAGGCATCGCAGGCAAGAGTCTCTCCTGGACGGTGCTGGCTCCAGCAGGTGGAGGCATCCTAGGGTGTCAGATGCAGGAAGGGAAGGGTGGTGTACATCCTTCAAGCAGTGTCTTAGTCATTGGTCTTTTGCTGGGAAGAGATGCGGTGACCGAGGCAGCTCTGAATGGGGCTCACTTACAGTTTCAGGAGGTTAGTCCATTATCATCATAGTGGGGAGCATGGCGGCCGCAGGCAGACACTGGAGCAGTAGCTGAGAGCTACATTATGATCTGTAGGCAGAGGGAGAGACTCTGGGCCTGGCATGATCTTTCAAAACCCCCAAAACCCATCCCCAGGGACATACTTCTTCCAACAAGGCCACACCTCCTGATTCTTCTAATCTTTTCAAATTGTCCCATTCCCTGGTGACTAAGAATTCAAATATATGAGCCTATGGGGCAGCCACTTTTATTCAAGCCACCACAAACAGGGAACACCCCTCTAAGCTGGAACATGGGGAGGGGAAGTCAGAGGTGGCAGTGGCACGAGACATGGACTCTGCAGGTGCCAGGCAAGTGTCTCAATACTTTATATAGTGTTCAGCAGAACCCTGCGAAGCCCAGACTGTGATGGTCCCATTCTACAGATGATGAAACCAAGGCTCAGCAAGGATAAGTGACCATCCAGTATCACCTAACTACTGAATGTCAGAATCAAGATGTGACTTTGAAGTAGCCAGATTCCTAGGTCAGAGGTGAATCAGGTGGCTGGAAGCCCAGTACTGAGCATGCTCCCTCCCTACACCGTAGCATACAGAGGTGTTCCCCACTTGTGGCAGTTTGAGGAAGAATGGACACCATAGGCTCATATATTTGAATTCTTAGTCACTTAAGAGTGGCACTGTTTGAAAGGATTACAAGGACCTGGAAGGCTGTGGTGAGGAGGGGCTACAGACCCTGAACCTCTGGGGCTCCAGCCAAGCCCCTCCTCGTGGTCTGCAGTTGGGAACCTTCTAGAATAAAGCTTCACCCTGCTCTTCCACAGATCCAAGAGAGAGTCAGTAATGGAGGCAGTCAGGAATGTTCAGGGTTGAAGCTGAGTGACAGGCACCTGTATATTCATGGGTCAATGCTTTTCCCTCTTTGCCTCTCTCTCTCTCTCTCTCTCTCTCTCTCTCTCTCTCTCTCTCTCTCTCTCTCTCTCTCTCTCTCTCTCTCTCTCTCAATCTCTTCTATAGAAGGTGGGTGTGTGCATGACCCCTGGGCCATTGTCTGCCGTGGCACTGGTTAAATGGGGAAACTGAGGGCAGGGAAGAGGAAGTCATCTAGAGGTCGGAGTCAGAGCCTCCACGGACTTCAGTCCCTTGATCGCCCATCGGTGCCTTTGTTTCCAATGCAATAATAAACAAAAGAGCGAGAGTGCCCAGAGTCCACGAGTGCCCGCTAAGAGGCCGCGCACTGGGATGCCCATTTTTCCCTCCTGGTAGTGGCCTGGTGTGGAGAGTCACCCCCAAGACTCCTACCTCTGGGCAAGACCAGAACCCAAACTTGCACTGAGTGTGCAATCTACTGACTCTGAATAGCTCTCCTAGCTGAAACCCTAAGTCAGGGACCATCTGTCTCCACCTCCTGCCCCTCAAGTTGCTCCCAGGAACAAAGCCCTTATCCTACCAGCTTCCCAGGAACACAGTTCTCCTAGCCAAGACTGCAGCCCCCCAGCTGGGATTCCTGAGCCCTGCGCATCTAGTCAGGGTGAGCCCTGTTCCCAGCTGCCAGCACAGAGGCTCTCTGTGTGTGCTTGGAGGGACATGGCTCAGCTAATAGGACAGTGGTATCCCGAGTGGGCTCCCTGGAGCTTCCTGCAGACGGGCTTGGAGGAGACTCTTCAGTATGCTTCTGCACTTGCAGCACCTCCCGGGTTTCCACAGCCTTCCAGAAGCTTCTAGTGCACGGGCGCATATGGCACAGGGTGAAACTGCCCAAGCATGTAATATGCACCTGTGGGGTGTACTGGAGAAGTCCCCCAAATTGGACAGCCCCGCTGTTGCAAAATGAATCTGTGTCGCACCCCATAGATTTCAGCTCTGCACCTATGTGTCTTTGACACATTCCCTCTATAAAATACAACAGCAGTGTGGGACAGCTCAGACTCTCAGGAGGGAGTCACTCACCCAGGCTCAGGCCAAAGAACACAGGAGGGTCTACTACACAAGACTGGCAGCTTTGAAGGCCAATCAAAACCTTGGGTTATTGACAAGCAGCCAATCCAGGCATGCTAGAAAATTGCCCCAATTGTGGGAGGCGGAGCTTTGAGGTGTGAAGTCCTGGACCCAATCAGTGCAGAGGGCTAGGGAGGCCCTAGGCCTGTGTGTGGATTCTTGGAGGACCAGGCTGGCATTCTCCCATATCCTCAAACCTGCTCCTCCTGGAGAGCATTAACCTCTACTACTGTCTACTGAGCATCTATTATGAACCAAGACAACTTAAGGGTGAGCCTGCTGAAGCTTACCCTGGTCAAGGCAGCAGTCGGCACATTTGAACTTGCTTTGGAGTCACCTGGAGGAAATGAAAGTCCCTTATCTGGGTATGGAAGGGGCCCAAGGACTTACAGTGGTGACTCCCAGAGGATGCTGACCCTGCTGGTGCAGGGAAACATATTTTGAGAACCAGTGGGTTCAAGGCATAGTCTAGAGATAGCCCTGGAGGGCTAGTGAGATGGCTCAGCAGATAAAGGGGCTTGCTGCCGAACCTAATGGCCTGAGTTCGATCCCCGAGACTCACAGGTAGAAGAGGAGAACCAACTCCCACAAATTATCCTCTGCCATCCTCATACATGCCATGGCACAAGTGCTCATGTACACGCGCACGCACACACACACACACACACACACACACACACACAGCATTGGAGTGACAGTCCAGATGCACCACCCCCCTTGGACTGTGGGCAGGGTTTCTTCCCCTCCCCCACTGGCCTCACTAGTGCCTATTTTTTTCACTCTACTCCCCTGAGGTAGCCTCTGCTCTCCAGAGCACTCAGCCAGAGCTTCCAGCTCAGCTGTTTATCACCTGTCACAGCTGGCAGGGAGGGGCAAGCAAGGGGTGGCACTGCCAGCAGCTCTCCACAGAGCAGGCTCAAGAGAGCAGATGATACTTGACACGGTTGGGCTCTGCCTTAACCCAGAGAGGTCCCCATCTCAGGGTGGGAAGGCCTCAGAACAGCCGGTGTCCATGCTGGCAATGACCTGGGACGAGGACCCCTTCATCTGGCCATTGCCTCAGCACAGGGATCCCATGGCTAAGCTCAAGTTCATGGTGGGTGGGCATGACTTGGCTTTGCATTTATGGCCCATGTAGGCACAGCATCTAAGTCTCTCTCCTGTCACAGATCATGGCTCCTTGTAAGGACTTGTCCTGGGTTTGCTCATGCATGGAACTGTGAGTATTCAGCTTGATATTTAGTTCCCCCTAAACTGCAAATGTGAGCCTTTCCCTCCCTCTCCCCTTTCTTCACTGTCCAGATCCACTTCTCCTGGGAACTGGTCACTGGAAAGAGAGTGGGGGGAGATTTCCACCTTCTTAGATGGAGCAGGGACTGGAGGGTGCAGCACCTAGATCCCTTCATGACTCCCCCATGGTACAGACATTTCTTGAGTGATCCTGTGTGTCGGGAGGAGACAGGAGTCCTCTCTGGGTGCTCTGGGAAAGAAGGAGGGAAGGGACTGGGATTATGGTGACAGGATGGGTACCTGATGGAGAAGGTTGGAGATGAAGACAGACTGGCCCAGGGCACTCTCGGGATCATCCAGGATCCCTGTCACAGCCTGGCTGGTGTCCTCTGTGCTCATAGAAGTGAGAGACACAAACAGGAATGAGATTTGAGCTTCTGAGTGTCAGACTGCCTGTGGTTCAAGGTTGGGATGGAGAGGACAATCTCCCTGCCCCCCCGCCCCCAGCAAGTGCAGCCCAGCTGAGAGACAGAGGCAAACCCTGATCAGAGTGACAGTCAGCCTGAGGGTGACTGTCTCTGAGCACCCAGAGAAAAGGCCTTGCCATGTTTGGAGGGCTATCTGAGGAGGCCACACCTGAGGCTAGCCTTGAGAGATGAGGCAGAGTCAGGTAGCGGAGGCATCTAGGCCCAGGGTGAGGCAAGGAGGCTGTGCCGGGCTGCTGTAGAAGCTGCAGCTAGGAGGACTTCCTGGAGGAGGCGCTATACTGAGTGAAATCTTGAAGCAAAAGAGACTCTGGAGAGAATGGAAAAGGAACAGAGACACAAGATCAAGAAATCAAAGAAAGAAATGAAAGTGGACCACATGGGACATTTATATTCATGGACACTTATATTAGAGGCTAGTTTTCTGCTGCTTGAAATACAGCATAATGGCTAGGAGCTGATTGAAAAGGAAGGCAGTCAATAGAGCAGGCATGCTGAGAGGAAGAATGGATTTTTTTGCAAATAATATAATTTTGAACTTGTCCATTCCTTCTTTCCGCCCCTCCCCCAAATCTAATTGATGCTCTCCCTGTGATAAATGATTCTCTGGACTGGAGCAGGCTCAGCACCTTCACAGAGCAGTACCTGTAGGGCAGGCGGAGGGTCCCTTCCTAAAGACAATAGTGTTCCTGAGAGACAAGAGGATGGGCCGCAGCAAAAGAAGAGGGCTCAAACAACCCTTCTGCCAGCTCAGTGTTCCACATTCCCGTAAGAGAATGCCCATTTTTCTTCTGCTTCCCTCAAAAATCCTGGGAGCTGGGATGTTGGCAAATGTGTCAGGTTCGGTCCATTTCACAGACAGGAAGGCTGATGCTGGACAGGGTGGCAGCCGATTGGTCCAAAGCTCCAAAGATACTAACACTCAGTCAGTCTTGGGATGGAGTTCTGCCCTGCCTTTGTTAAAGTGGTGCCTCAGGATGAGGAGGGTGCCCTGATAGGGAGGGGGTACAGGTGGACACACCGAGGGAAGGTTCTCTGCCCTTGTTGCTGGTGTTTCTTGGCCGTGTCCCCTTGCAAAGACCTCAAGGTAATTTACAGAGCTGAGCAAGCGACCGCACTAGCTCAGAAGTGAGTTACAGAGCCTGAAACAAACTTCTGCCTGCAAGATAAAGACAGGCCATATTTCAAGATTAATTTCATAAAATGGATCACCGAGCATCACCTTATTCCATCAATATGAATTGTTGAGTCTAAAATAACTTCACCTCCTGCCTCCCTCTATGGCCATGGGATGGGGTGACAGAGGTTAGCTGGGCTATGTGTTGGTGTTTGTTTGGAAGCTGCTGTGCATGACATTGGCACCCAGAATTAGCCAAGGAAACTTCCAGAAGCAGATCCTTCCTCTTAAGGCAAAGTGAGAAATAACCCAGAAAGCCCACTGGCTGGGTGGTTGTGGGGTGGGACCTGGGGAATTTAAGAGCAATGCACATAAATGCAAAGGGTTTGATTATACACAGTGTCGCTGGGAGATGCCCCCCAAAAACCACTGGGAGCTCTGGACACTGCAGAAGAGTGGGAAGGAACATGAAACAGGCTCTCCACCGAAGAGTCTTCTCCATTTGTCATTGCTTGAATACAGCAGGACACAGCCAGGCGGTCCCACACACTGCTCACTCTGAGACTGTCATTGAACAGGGTTATTCTTACTCATGAACTTTATGGCTGTCCCTCAGCTGCCTGTCATTGGATGAATGGAGACTGGATCTCAGCAGGCCCAAGACACATAAAAGCCTGCTTGGTTTTGACCTTGATGGAGACCTACTGGGGAAGGAAGTGAAAGCAGGCATGGGGTTGGAGTCAGCAATGGGTGGGAGTAGAAATGAGACAGGGGTAGGGAGAAGAAAGGAGATGGGAACAGCGGTAGAGGTGGAAATTGAGCTAAAGCTGGAGATTGGAACTGGGCATGGTGGTGCACACCTTTAATCCCAGAACCCAGAAGGCAGAGGCAGAGGGATTTCTATGAATTCAAGGCCAGCCTGGTCTACAGAGTAATTCCAGGCCAGCCACATAGTAAGACCCTGTCTCAAAAAGGGGGGTGTGGTGGAGACTTAGGACCGTAGCTCAGTTAGTAGGCTGCTTGCCTAGTATGCATGGAGTCCCAAGTTTCATCTTCAACACCACATAAACCTGGCATTAGCTCACTTTCAGTCCCAGCACTCAAGAGGCAGAGGCAAGAGGATCAGAAGTTCAAAGTCATTCTCTACCACATATAAAGTTCAAGAAGCGCCTCAGTTACATGAGACTCTGTCTCAAAAAAAAAAAAAAAAAAAAAAAAAAAAAAAAAAAAAAAAAAAAGGTGGAGGTGAAGATGGAGATAGAAATGGAGGTCAAAGGGGAGGGGTGGAGGAGGGGTGGGCGGGTGGAGGAGGGCATGGAGGTAAAAATGAGGGTGGAGGCAGAGGTGGCAGTGTAGATGGAGATAGAAGGAAAGATGTAGGTGGAGGCAGAGATCAGTGGAGACAGAGCTGAAGGCAGAGGTGGGGCCGGGGCTGGGCCTAGAGGTGGATAGAGATTCAGACAGAAGCAGGGAGGGAGCTAATGATGGCGGTGAGGACAAAGACGCACAGAGACAGAGACAGAAGTGCAGACAGAGGCTGGGGTGGGAATAAGGGTGAATGACACAGACACTAAGACAAGGAAGCAAGGGTCTCTCTAGAACAGAGGGAAGGGGAAGGAGAAGGGCCACAGTGACAGGGATGCACGGGACAGTGCGACAGTAAGCACTTAGCACTTCCAGGTGGAAACAGCTTGCTGACTGCACTCAGTCTTCCAAGGGGTGACAGAGGGCAAAATGTAGAGTGACATTCTCCCAGGGCATGGTGCCTGGGAGATGCTGGTGGGCAAGTGTGTGAAGCTCTGGCTGTCCACACTGATGCCGGAAGCTCCTATGTGTCATCATCCATACAAACATTGTGGTGTTATGAGCTTGACTGTCTGTTCATATCTGCTGAGAACTGCCGGGAGGGACAGAGCACAGCTGCCAGGCAGGCTCTGCATGGGGCAGATGCAGGGCTCTAGAGCAGGATGTGTCTGTGTGTGCATGAGTGTGTGTGTGCGTGTGCACATCTGTGTGTGTGCATGAGTGTGTGTGTGTGTGCATGAGTGTGTGTTGTGCATGAGTGTGTGCATCTGTGTATGTGCATGAGTGTGTGTGTGCATGAGTGTGTGCACCTGTGTGTGCATGAGTGTGTGCATCTGTGTGTGTGCATGAGTGTGTGCATCTGTGTATGTGCATGAGTGCATGTGTGCATGAGTGTGTGCATCTGTGTGTGTGCATGAGTGTGTGCATCTGTGTGTGTGCATGAGTGTGTGTGCATGAGTGTGTGTGCATCTGTGTATGTGCATGAGTATGTGTGTGTGCATGAGTGTGTGCATCTGTGTGTGTGCATGAGTGTGTTCATGAATGTGTGTGCATCTGTGTGTGTGTGCATGAGTATGTGTGCATCTGTGTATTACATTACTATGTATGTATGTGTGTGTTCATGAATAGATGTGTGTGAACTTTTGTATGTGCATGAGCATGTATGTCTGTGTTTATGAGTGTGTGTGTGTGTGTGCATGAGTGTGTGTGCATCTGTGTATGTGCATGAGCATGTATGTCTGTGTTTATGAGTGTGTGTGTGTGTGCATGAGTGTGTGTGCATGAGCATGTATGTCTGTGTTCATGAGTGTGTGTGCATGAGTGTGTGTGCATCTGTGTATGTGCATGAGCATGTATGTCTGTGTTTATGAGTGTTGTGTGTGTGTGCATGAGTGTGTGTGCATCTGTGTATGTGCATGAGCATGTATGTCTGTGTTTATGAGTGTGTGTGTGTGTGCATGAGTGTGTGTGCATGAGCATGTATGTCTGTGTTCATGAGTGTGTGTGCATGAGTGTGTGTGCATCTGTATATGTGCATGAGCATGTATGTCTGTGTTCATGAGTGTGTATGTGCTTGAGTATGTGTATGTGTGTTCACGAATCTGTGCATGCTGCTGTGTGTGTGTACATCTGTGTATTGCATGAGTATGCGTGCCTGTGTTCATGAGTTTGTGTGTGTGCGCCTTTGTGTGTACTCATGAGTGTGTGTGCCTCTCCCCAGCTATATTGCAATGTTCTTTTAAAACTTAAGCCTTTTTGCTGTGCTCTTTATAGTTCCGGCACACATGAGCATGAACATGCATCATTTGGGGTGCTCGGATGCTACAGGGTGTGGCTGTCTACTGTGGTCAGTGGTGCAAACATGAAGAACTTCACGGTCTCCATGCCAAATTACATACGAGCAGAGCCAGACTTGACCCTCCCAGTCCCGGCAAGCAACCTAAAACAAGAAAACTAGAGTGAGGGCTGCCAACAAGGGCAACTATCGCTATTATGGGGGACACCTCCAAAATATTTTGCAGGTCCTATTTATTGAATCTCCACCACAAGCCCCCCTTTAACTCCATTTTGCAGATAAGCAAACACATAGAGAGAGCCTAAGACACCTGTCCAAGGTCACACAGCTGACAAGGTCACACAGCTGGACTCTGAACCTTGAGTGCTCTAGTCTGGAGCCCACTGCCCACCTTAAGCTCCCACCTTCTTTCTAATGATGCAGGGGCGGGTGTGCAGCTCTGGGGTAGAGCACTTGACCAGCATGCAGGAGGCTCTAGATTCCTTCACTAGCATGGCAAAAATGAAGCAGAGGCAACAGTGTTCACTAACATGACATGTCAAATACCATATAGTCACCGTCTCATTTGCTGCTTGAGCAGTTCTGTCAGGCATGTTCTCCTCAGTGTGACCTCAGTGAAGTTGACTGTGGTGGGTTGAATGAGAATGGCCCCCATAGACTCATGTTTATTCAAACTTGGTTTCCAGTTAGTGGAACTGTTCCGGAAGGATTAGGAGGTGTGGCCTTGTTGAAGGAGGTGTGTCAATGGTTTCACTGGCTTTGAGGTTTCAGAAGCCTCCTGCAGTTCCCAGTGTGCTCTCTGCCTCCTGCTTGGGGCCTGAGATGTGAGCGCTCCGATGTTACTGCCAGTATACCTTTGCTCCGCCATCACAGACTCAAACCCTCTGGAACCACAAGCTCAATTAATACTTTCTTTTATGAGTTGTCATGATGTTTTACCTCAGCAATAGAAAACTAACTGATGCAGGAACACAGTGGGAGGGGTGGTTCTGGAGGTCCATCTGGTGCTACAGCATTCTGGAGGGTGAACTTTAACTGGCACATTTTGGAGGTGAAGATGAGGATGAGGATGAGGATGATACTGGTGGAAGTAGAGGTGCTGATGATGGCAAAATTGGAGATGGTAACTGATGGAGGTAGGGATGTCAGAGGGGCACTAAAGGTGATGGGAACCACAGAATGTGAGCTCAGGGGGCAGTGTTTTAGCCTGAACTCTGGCTGGAAGGTCCTCAGCCTTAAGACAACAGAACTGGAAGCAGTTCCCAAGGAAACTGGACCACAAGCTCTCTGGAGATGCTGCAAAACCAGGCAATAAGAACTCTCAGCATCTGGAATTTGCACTTGGGTAAAAGGTACCAATAGACACCGGCCCCTTTGAAGGCTGGGCTGTCCTGACTGCCTGAGAATCAGGCCAGGCCAGGCACTGATAGTGCACTCCTTTAATCTCAGCACACGGAGGCAGAGGCAGGCAGATCACTAAGAATTCAAGGTTAGCCTGGTCTGCGTAGACAGTTCTAGGTCAGCCAAGGCTATATAACAAGACCCTGTCTAAAAAAAACAGAGATTCTAAGCTCCAGGGCCAGGTTGCCACCATTCCGATCTCAGCTCTACCTCACATTGACTGCAGACTGGGATCTGTTCACACATCTTGTGTTTTCCCATCTCTAGAATGGGGATAGCACAGGCCAACAGCAAGGCTGAAGAGTCAGCTCACAGAAGCTGAGCCGTCGCTGATTCTTGCTGTATGAGCTTGTTTTCAGTGCTGGTCTGTAAAAGTTACACTGCAAAGTTTGCAATGTCTGGGTAATTGAAGTGCTCTGGTGTGCATTTCCGTTCTCCCAATTCCTACCCCACTTACCATCTGTTTTGAGCCATCTTCCACTTAATTACAATTCTCTGTCTATTGTTCTCTCAAGCTTCCCGCTCACTTCCCTTCTCTTGCCCCCAGCATGTGTGGCTGCCTGAATGAAATGATGGCTCATACCTGGCTCTGTCTCACTGGGCCCTGAAACAGAGCAGCCCCATGCTTGCCACCCCCACCAACCAACAGACTTCTCTGCACTTATCTGCCTCCTTGCTGGATGCCCGCAGCGGGCCCCTGGCACCAAGCCCCACACCTGGCAGGTGTCAGGAAATGCTCACTGAACTTAATTAAACTCAACTGGGGTGAAAAGCCCCTGCAGGAAGGCAAGGTCTCCAGCATCCTTTGTTGTTTGTTGTACGCCGCCCCTGCCCCTCCAACAGTTGCTCACAGACCCAAGGCCAGGGAAGCAAGAATGGACAGTCTGCCCCAAGCAGAGTTCAAAGATGGTGCCTCCTGCAGATGCCAAGGAGGGCGGGAAAACACAGCAAAAGATCATCTTAAGGTTGAATTCCCAGTATGGAGCCCTGTATTTCCTCCAGCTCAAGTTCTGTCCCACATCTCCTGAGCACGGCTCCCATTTAACAAAGCAGGAGTCAGAGGCTCACAGTGTGGTAATGTCCTCAAGACATGGGGATGGTGGTGACCCAACAGGGATGTGGACAAGGAGAAGGCAAGAAGGAGGCTGGAATCCGCTAAGCCGGATTCCAGGAAGGGAGAGAGAAGTCCCCAGTTCCGGGGGACTCTAAGTCACTTGCTTAGCTCATTCCCAGCCCATGGAGTCTGCTGCTGTCCTGTCCAGCTGAAACCCATGCTGTGCTTTCCATCTCTTCAAAATGAAGCTGTTACAGTGTCCCGGCTCTCACTCAAAACTTTCAGTGGCTCCCCACTACTCTCAGGAGAGAGAGGAAAGAACTCTTAGTCTGGGGTGAGCTGGTCGTAGCTTTCTGAGGCTGGAAGCAGAGGAGGGAGAGACCAAGGCCTAGATCTGCAGCAATTGCTGATTTTGTGGTGTAAAGATACCCACAGGGACCTGTTTCAAGTCGGTAACAGTTTAACAGCTGGTTCACAAATTCCTGAAAATGTCATAGTCCCCTACACAGGTTGGAGCTGGCTCCAGCCCAGACAGGGAGCTGCTGCCACTTGCCAGCCCTACATGTTTCCTAGCTGTTGGGGCAACCAGAGCACATAGCTCACCTAGCCCTCCACCCCAGTGCCCCATGAGTCCTTTGCATGTGCTATTTCTGTCTTCCTGTCAACTGCTGCTTCCTTGGATCACAGGACAGTGTGGCTTCTCTGTCACTGTCTCCCCAGGACCTCTTCACTTCTGAGCTAGGATATATCCTACCATTTCAGTCCGTGTGCCCTTTGTGTACTCTGCATTTCTTCCATTGGGCTAAAAGTTCCAGGAAGCAAGGCTCTGCTCTGAGTCCCCAGCAAGGACACCAATACCACACCAGGCACCACCCCTGGTGTAGTGCCTGGTAGAATTCTTTCTGTGTCCCCCAACTGAGTCATGGTCTTCTGCTCTTCCCTTGGAAGCTCCTCCTACCTCCATCGAAGTCGTGGCTGCGGACTCACCTGCCCCCTTCAGCCGGTACCAGGCCCAGAACTTCACACTGGTCTGCATCGTGTCTGGAGGGAAGCCAGCACCCATGGTAGGTACTTGGGGACCCAGTCCTGTTTGCCAAGATTCCTGCTTCCTGAACCCTCTTCAGGTACCACTTCTGGACCCAGACAGGAAGTGGTCTGCCCAGCACCTCTCTTATTCCCTCTGCACCATCCTGCAGTCCTAGGTCTTCACAATAAGGGTATTCCCGGACAGTCCACTACTCAGTATGCTACACCCTAGATTTTGTGAGGGGTAGGGAACATTGAACAGAGATGGGAAGAGACTTCTTCATTGTCTCCCTCATATTTTCCATGGAGATGGGCCCCAAGTTCATGTTCTCACACTTGAAGCCCACTGCTCCTCCCAATCATCCATGGGGTTTACAGAGTCCCCCCCCCAAAAAAAAGGAAAACAGGAAAGGGGAAGGGAGAGAGAGAAGGGGGCAGGAAGACAGAGTTGGATTCTCAGTCACGGGGACCCATGATCACCTGGTCGAGTCTTGCTTCTGGTCACACCAATCCCCTGGATTGACCATGAATGGGGGGGGCACCTCCACTTCTTAGTTTTGGCACAAGTCCAAGGAGTCAGACACCATTAATGTTTCAGAAGCCATGGGGCCCTTTGGGCCCAACAATTATTTAATGAAACCTTATGTGGCCAACTTCTGTAGGTGGGGGCATCATAAAACCTGCAAAGGTCACTGGGAACACTTCTGTGCACCATACCAGGGCCTTCAAGCTACATTTGGGGGAAATTCTAGTGTGGGTATTTTAAAATACTCTAGTCTTCAACTTGGTGAGTTTAGCACATTCCTTAGATTTAGTGGGGTGGGGGTGGGAGACAGGTAAGGCTGGAGCAATGAGGACCTGCAGTTAGCATTCAGATGGAGAGGTAAGTGGCCCCCTCCTTCCCAATGTGACCATTTCTTACATGTTTGACCAGTGGTAAGACCTGAGGATCTGATCAGCCCCTCTCAGAGTTTGGGGCCACCAGAGCCAACTGCAGGGCAGGGGAGTGGCTATGTGTAGAGATGCCCCACAGATAGGGTGCAGAAGCCCAAAGTGGGCAGGGATCAGGGGTATGGAGACGTGAGGGCCTGGGATGAGGGTACAAGGCAGAGAGGTCAGCGATATAAGACATGGAGGTCAGGGGTCAGGGGTGCAGAGGCATAACTTCTAGTCAGGAGATCTCTAGTGAGGCATGGAGGCTTGTTGGTCAGGGCTCAGTGGGCAGGTTTAGGGTCACACTGCAGTCCCAAGCAAGGAGATGATAAAGGTGGCCTCAGAGCCACTGAATGCTGATGACATGACTCTCGAGTCTCTCCAAGACTCCCCTTAAGAACCCATGAGGATGTCCAGTCTCCACCAAATCGGGAAGCCGGTCTTTCCTCTAGGAAGAGGAAGGCATGAGGGAGTGTTTCCTGTCCCTGGAGCTACGGGAGAGCACCCTTTCCCACCTCACCACCTAGCTGCCACTTTAGACACAGTTATTTAAGAATGGCCCCTCTCTCACTCTGTTCTTCCTGGCCTCTCCTCCCCTCTCATTCTCTCTCTTCCCCGCCTCTAAGTGAAAGATCCTTATTCCCTCACATTCCAGGCATCTTACGTCTGTCTGGAGCATCAGAACTTGAAAGCAATTCTTTGATATAAATTACAAACCTGCTTTTGAAGCACTTTTCAAAAAAGAGGAGGAAGAAGAAAAGCAAAGAAAGGGGAAGAAAAAATAAAACCCAGCCCCCCAGAGCAGACCATTGTGTGCAGAAAATTCTTCTGTGAGATTTTAAACTCTGACAGGTCCTCCCCACCCACATATCACCCCTCCCCCCTCTCCAGCCCCTCCCCCACCTGCCCACCCCGGCTTCTCTTCTCACTGAGTCCCCACTGAGTCCCCAGTCCCTGAGCTTCCTGCTCTTACCTCTCTCAGTCTCCTATCGATTTATTTATCTGATTTATTAAAAAATACATCCAATCCCCGAAGGCCTCTGGGTGCGTGTACCAAAATAAGAAGACAGCAAATTAAATTAAATGCCGCCTCTCAAAACTTGAATTCCCTATTAGCAGAGAAAGGGAGACGAAGGCTTCTTCAACTCATCCCCACACCTAGCTCCCTCCCACACATGCACCTGTTTTCTGCATAGCAGCTCCAGATCGCCAAATTGTGTGAGCAGGCAGAGCCTGCTCTCTCTCTCTCTCTCTCTCTCTCTCTCTCTCTCTCTCTCTCTCTCTCTCTCTCTCTCTCTCTCTCTCTCTCCCCATCCACATGCCTCCAGGGCAGCCATGGACCATGGACCATGCTGGTAGCTAAGTGACATCTAAAACCAATCTGCCCATATGACTTCATTTAAGCCCCCAGTTGCTCCCTGGAGTCAATAGTCTTATTTCTCTTTACCGGTGGGGAAAATGAGGCTGAAAGTCTCCCCAGTTTGTCAGTAATGGTATTGGTTTGAGCCACCTCTCTCCAGAGCTGTGTGTATTCCCACCGTGTCATGTTGGCTCGTAGCTCTCCCTGGGATAAGGGAAAGGGATGGGAGTGGGAGGCCCAGGCTCTTTTAGAGTCCATCGGGAGAGGAAACCATCCATCCATTATCCTTTCCTCTGTCCGGCTTGCAACTGTAGGTTTATTTCAAACGGGATGGGGAGTTGATCGATGCAGTGCCCCTGTCAGAACTGCCAGCCGCAGCCAGCTCTGGCCCCTTCCAGGACAGCAGGCCCTTCCGCAGCCTTCTGCATCGGGACGTGGACGACACTAAAATGCAAAAGTCCCTGTCCCTCCTGGACACTGAATACCGGGCTGGACGTCCCTACACGGAGCGCCCCTCACGAAGCCTCACCCAAGACCCCAGCCTCTTCGTGCAGCCCACCACGGAAAACATCCCAGAGACAGTGGTGAGCCGCGAGTTCCCCCGTTGGGTACACAGCGCCGAGCCGGTCTACTTCCTACGCCACAGCCGCACCCCAGGCAGCGATGGCACGGTGGAGGTGCGAGCCCTGCTCACCTGGACCCTCAACCCGCAGATTGACAACGAGGCCCTCTTCAGCTGTGAGGTCAAGCACCCAGCTCTGTCCATGCCCATGCAGGCGGAAGTCACTCTGGGTAAGGCCTAGCATCAGAGATAAGAGGTTGTAATCCTGCAGGGGGCGCAGGGTGGGGTGTCGGGCTTCTGGAAGCCAGGGGGAGGGCAGTGAACAAAGTAGTATTGGGGCACGGATTTCAAACAATACCCAGCAGGGACTTTGGAGAGCATGCCACCAATGGCTGGGCTTGTCTTCTGCAGTAGATCTTGCTCTCACCTGCATTCCTTTTCCAGGGATGCCATGTGTGGCTCAAATGCCACTTCCTTCAGGAAGCCTGCTTGGGCCTCCCTGGTCCCTTCAATTGGCTGTTTCCCTTTCAAGCCCCTCTCTGGGTTTGTGAATCTCTGCTGAGCAGCCTTGAAAACATCTCAGGAATGATGATGTTTTCCTACTGTTGGTTAAGATGGAAGCCTCAGGGTCACTCACTTTCCCCTGGTCTCCTCATGTCCAGGTTACCACCTGCCAGGCAGCGAGGCCTCAGAATGCTTCCCAGACCTGCCCTGTTGGTGCTTCCCTTGTAACCAGCCATCCAAGCACTGTGGATGTACCCCTGGAGTGCAACACAGCCTCCAAACTGGCTCTCTGCTTCTGGGGTTTTGTTTTGTTTGGTTTTGGTTTTGGTTTTTTGCCTTTTTCTATTCTTCATCCCAAATGACCTAGTTAAAATATAAATCAGCTCGAAACTCAGATAAACAGCTGCCCAGACCCTCCAGTGTAGACACTAGACTGATGCAGAGAAGAGAGTCCAGAAATAGACCTGCAGGCAAAGTCAATTGATTTTGACGGAGACCCTGAGGCTGTTTGGACAGTAAAGACGCATTCTCTAACACATGGCCCTGGAACAAAAGAACACGAAGAAGGGAGAGGCTGGCCTGGCCCCTGCCTGGTGCGCACACAGGTTAACCTGAGGATGATTGATAGACTCTGGTGTAAAAGCTAGCGTCATAAAACTTCTAGAACAAAATGGAGAAAAATGTCTTTATGGAGCCGAGGTAGCCAACATCCCTTAAAGCAGTCATAAAAAAATAAAATAAAAAACCACTAGAGAAAAAATTGGAAATTGTTCAGTGGGACTGAATCAAAATTCAAATCTTCAGCTCATAAGGAGACATCCCAAAGAGATGAAAAGGCAAAGTGTAGTAGAACGAGGGAAATACTTTCAGTCCTCTGTGATGCATAAAACAAAAACCTAAGCCAGGCATAGTGGTGCCCCCAGTCATTCCAGCATTCAGGAGGTGGGGTCAGGAGGATCAGAAGTTCAAGGTCATCCTTAGATAAGTAGTAGCTTGAGGTCAGTCTGGGCTACATAAGCCCTGTCTCAAAACAGAATTAGAAACAAAAAAGAGGAAATCTTACAAAACCAAAAACAGTAGATTTGATGGATGGATGAATAAATAGATGATGTATGAATGGATTGACAAATAAATAGATGAGATGTGGATGAATGAATGAATGAATGAATGAATGAATGAATGAATGATGGGAATGATGGGTGGGTAGATGGAAGGTTGGACTGGATAGATGGGTGGATGGTTAGGCAGATGGACAAGTAAGTGACTGTCTTCATGAGAACCCAGAATTCCATGGGGGTCCCACAGGAGCCTTTCCTTGAGACCACACATGTCATTCTCACAGACAGCAAGCAAGATCCCACAGGTGGAGATATAGCGGGAATGTGGGAGTTTGCATTCCCTTGAGCCAAGATTTCACTCTGTGGCCCCTTCCCTCTACCCATTGTCATTCTCAGGGCTGCTCCCAGGCAGGTGATGAACCAGTGAATAGACAGACTGAGCTGACACTCCATACCACAGCCTGGAGGACTAGGCCTAGATTCTGGGCCCGCATTCAGTTCTCAGGCTTTACATACCAGGCAGTGAAGAGAAGTGAATACCAAAACTGTGGGGACACCTCTGCTTGGCACTCTGGGTTGTGTTCTCAAAGCAGGCAGGCAAGGGGCCAGGCTTTGCTTGCCAGGAGCTACAAATGGACTTTCTGATGGTGGTGGGATAGGAGCGTGAAAGCAGTTGGCCTGACTTCCAGAAGCAAGGCACTCCCAGCAGCCCTGAGGGTGAGAGCTCCAAGACATCTGCAAGTGCCCTTGTGCTGGAGAGCTCAGAGGGACAGAGTGTAGCAGACCCCTCCTGGGCCACCCTCTGTGCCCATCAGGGTCTACTTTACATAGGAGCCACTAGAAACAGAACAGGGCAGTCAAGAAGGCTGTGTGGCCTGCTGTCTCTCTGCCCTAGGCTCTGAATCTCTCCAGAAACACTGACCTCCAGGCCCTGCCTTCTGCTGCAATGGAGGCCCTCCAGCACCCTCTGCTGGCTGAAGCTGGCAGTGGCACAGACCACCCAAGGCTATGGCACCCCCCAGGGCTTTCCCTCTGGGAACCTAACTCTTCCACAGCACCCAAGAGAAACTGAAAGATGCAAGAATGTCCCTTATCCTCTCTGTGCCTTCCTGTGCTTGTCGGACAATTTCTAAAGGCTGGAAGGTGAAATGAGACCAAGTATGGAGTGTTGGATGAAGGACCGAGCATTTAGATAGTGGACAAAAGTAAGCCATCAGGGGCTGGGTGGGGGTGGCCCAGAGGTACAGCCTTTCCACCCCCAAGTCTTCCCTCTGCCAGAATAGACTAGAACTTCTCCAGTGTCTCTGGCAGGTGGACACAGCAGCAGGAGGCAGCGGAAGCATCCTCTCCTCCCCTCACCACGCTGCCCTCCCCTCTCAGCAGGCTGGGCCCTTCCCTCTGCTGTCTTCCTTGTGGTTAATTAATAGTGCCTTGGCCTTATTCTCAGAGAGTGAGTTTGGCAGAGCCTGGAGCCTGCTCACATCTGCACGCTGCTCTGATTTCCATTGTGAATTAAGTGGGGACATCCCTGGAAATTCTGTGGAGTCTCTCCCCAGCCCTACCAGCTCTCTGGTTGACCTTAGAACCATGTCCTTGATTCTTCCTCTGTCTGGAACATTTCCTGAATGCTTCAATTGTCTGGGACACTCTGACCACTGCCCCACACACCCACCCGCGAGCTGTGTGCCACTTATGCTGGCCTCAGTCCCTGCACACAACATTGGTCATAGTTTGGCTGAGTCCCTTTGAAAATGAAATGTGTCCCTGGCTAATGGATAAGTTGCAGACACTTGACTTTTATCTCTGTCCCTTTACTAGTCCCTAGTCCTACTCCAAAGCCTGACATATGGCCAGCTCAGTAATTACTATTGAATGAGGGAACAAATGAATTAATGAGGGCGGGGAGTCAGGAAACATGTGTAATTGACTCTGCAGGGACCTTGGACAAGCATCTTTATTATGCGTGGGCCCAGTTTTCCTCTCTGAAAAGAAGAGGCACAGGCTTGGGTTGGCCTCCCACAGGCGAGGGGCACCCAGGGCATCATGTCTCCTCAGCACATACAAAGCCACTGAGGAAGGTTGGACTGGGCACGCATGAGAGGACCAGAGGTAGTGAGAACAAAGGCTGGCTAGGGAATGAGGCGGTGGCTTCACACCATCCACACACCCCCACACAGAGATTTCGGGAAACACCCTGGCGGTAGGATCCTGGATCAGCAGCCTAGAGACCTGAATATTGCTCCTGATTCTTCCTCACTGTGTGACCGTGTGGTATTTGACAGATCACTGGGCCTCCGTGAACTCACCTGGAACAGAGGGGACAATGATGCTGTTGTTATCCTTCTCCCCCACTGACATGTGAGACCTACAAATGCAGGGACCCATCATTTGTGTGCCTCGTTGAATCCCTAGATCCAGGCTGGGATGGGACACACAATAGGGCTGTAAGGGATATGGAGGAGGCAGCCATGACTGAGGGAATGAATGAGCCTCCCAGGCACTCCTGAGAAGCAGCCAGTGTCTAGGACACCAACCTCTGGAACGTGCTCTGCTTTCCTGCCCCACCCCACTCTCCATGCTGACCACACCCACCCACCACCCCTCTCTGAACATATCTTTCTCTTGATACAGTTGCTCCCAAAGGGCCCAAAATCGTGATGACACCCAGCAGAGCCCGGGTTGGGGACACAGTGAGGATCCTAGTCCACGGATTTCAGGTCAGCCTCTTTCTCTGAGTACCTGAGTGGAGTGGGGAGTGGGTAGAGACACCCAGGGAACGGGCATCCCTGGCTCACTCTCCTATACACACAAGCAAATGCAATGTGCGTCAACTTTCCTCCTTTGCATTTATTCCAGTCCCAAACCCTGAGTCCTCTCCACCTAGTCAGTCACCTGTTGTCCAGGCTGTTTGCAAATTCCCTATTTAGCTGAGGATGACCTTGAACTTCTGACTCCCCTCCCTCTCCCTCCTCGAACCATTACAGTCTATGTGGTGCTAGGGCTCAAACCCAGGGCTTAGTGTGTGCTAGGCAAGCACGCTGCCAACTAAACTACACCCCCAGCCCCCTTCCTGGGGTTCTAAGGTGCCACCTGAAGCCTATTAGATGAGAATTGGGGGTCTGGAAAACCTCTGGCCTTCCTGTGTTGTCAGCATGCTCTGCTGTGACTCCACTATTCTGTTCTCTGGTCCACAGAATGAGGTCTTCCCAGAACCCATGTTCACGTGGACCAGAGTGGGCGGCCGCCTACTGGATGGCAGCGCTGAGTTTGACGGGAAGGAGCTGGTGCTGGAGCGGGTTCCTGCTGAGCTCAACGGCTCCATGTATCGCTGCACTGCCCAGAACCCACTGGGTTCCACCGATACACACACTCGGCTCATCGTGTTTGGTAGGGACCCCACAGGACCACCCAAGAATAGGCCCTGGATCAAAGCTGTCCACAAAAGCCCCTTAAATTTGCCTCAGAGACATAATTCCATTCACTGAGTATAATTACAATGACTTTATCATCAGAGAGACTCTGGGTTCATATCTCAGCTCTGACACTCAGCAGGCCTCAGTTTCCCCTCTGTAACATGTCAGATATAGAGAGACTGAGGGGCGCCATCCCAATACATACAACACCATATAGCAGATGCCTGGGGAAGGTCCTCCATGCTTGGAACTCAGCACCACCCATTCTGCTTCTCTCTGTTTCTTTCTGACAGAAAACCCAAATATCCCAAGAGGAACAGAGGACTCCCATGGTAAGTCTCCACCCTCAAGACTGCACCCTTAAAAGCAAGCCCCAGAAAGCATTAATTGCTAAAGTACTACTTGTCTGCCCTGGTCCGTCCCCTCCTTCAGGAAGTCATCATCTCAGACAGGCTAAGTCAAGGTTAGGCCAAGGCAGGCACTAAGCAAGAAAGGCGCTACAGCCACCCCCACCCCCAAACAGCCAATGGATGTCAAGGGCCAAGCGTGTCCCCTCTCATTGCTACCCAGACCCCCAAGAAGCTGTGTAAGGCATTGACCATGCTGTGTGTCTCTGACAACTCCATGGGACACTTAAGAACATAGACAGATGCACCCCAACCCAGAACCACCCATGGGATGCAGACACTACCATGCACAGCAAAATCTAGCAGTTCTCAATGAAGCTTCCCATTCCTGGTACCCACTGGACCAGCCTGATGACCTCAGCCCAGCAGGCCTGCACGGGGACAGGGCACTGGACCCATGGCAAGAAGCCAGCAGAGCTGAGGTTCGAACCCACTCACCTGATGCTACCCCCTAGCATCTTCGTTGGGAACCATTTTCAACCTTGGTTGAAGCCCCGAAGTTTCACACCGATAGGCCCACCATGACACAGGCAGACTGCAGCCATGACGCCACCTCTGCCCTCTCACAGGTTCGGCTTCTGTCCTCGCTGGTGTCTGGCTCACCTTGGTGCTCGCCCTGACAGTGGTCCTGGAGCTCACGTGAAGATGCCACCTCTTCCTGATGCTCCAGCGGCCCGGCATCTCTGCGATCGATTTTCATTTCTTTTCTAAACTATTTCCAGTCTTGTTCTTAGTCTTTGCCCATGTCTTGGCTTCTTCACTGGGTTTAATTAAAACAAACAGACCAATTTTCCCCACCTCAGTGTGCGGCTCTTTGTTTTCCCTTAGTGTAGTAGAGCTATTGGGTACCTGCTGGCATCCAGTCTTGGGACAGGCATAGGGGTAGTGTGGCAAAGGAAACTGGAAACCTGCACCCCTGTGAGGATGGGTGGACATGCAGCTCCTGTCTCATTCAGTCCTGAAAACAGCCAGGTGTGGGAAATGGTCATGAACCCTCATGGGAAATGTAACAGTCAACTATAGACATAACAATGCTGCCTAACAAGTCAACCCAAATAGTGGTGACAGGCAACAGCAGGCATGGATACTTATTTATACATATCAGTGGTCCAGATGATCTCATCCAGGCTTACCAGAAGGCTTAGCTTCAGACAGCAGACCCTCCACACCTGCACCCTCTGCTACAGGCTACACTCTAGGCTGCCCTCTAGTCTCCTCTACTGATTTGCAAATTCCATGTGTGTTCATCCTGGAGCTGGAGCAAATAGAGCAGTAACCTGACATCTGATCCTCTTTCAGTGTATATCAGTCATCTTTCTGTCACTGTAACAAAACAGCTGATATAATTTACTTATCAAGAAGAAAGGTTTCTTTGGGCTCTCAGTTCTGAAAATACAAGCCAACAGGCCAGCAGCCCCATTGCTTTGGGCCTCTCAGAAGGACATACATCATGGCAAAAGGCTATGGAGCTGCATAGGAACATCCATTAGGAGACAGGGACCAGACACAGAGGAAGGACTAGGTCCCACATCCCCACTGAGGACACACCCCACCTGTTGATGGTCCCACCACTTTCTAGTAGGGCCATCTCAGAACCAGGCCCTGTGTATGCAGGCCTAAGAGAGACAAAGACTATGCTAAGTGGAGCTCAGGAAATCATCAGAACTTGAGGAAAACCTAGGCCAGTACATTTAAAGCCTCTGGCTGGGTCATGTCTGTGGACACGAGTGGAGCCAACGCACATTACACGGCCAGGAGAGGGATGAGCTTAAGCCCTGCCCCCAAGACCTGAGAGGCCCCAAGAAGATGACGGAAGGGATAGGGTGGGATGAAATGGCATGGGATGGGTATGCTGCAGTGAGCCCGAGTCTCATACACTGAACAGCCTGAAGATCCATCCGGAGCTCATGGACCACCCAAGGCTGTTGAGTAACTCTCCCCCAGCCCTAGCTGCACACTAACACTCTTGATCCAAGGCCACTACCCCAGGCAGAATCATGACTCCCAAAGATGCCCACGCCCTGTCCCCAGTGCCTGAGCAGGACTTGCTGCCTTTGTATTTTACTTTCCATGTATGTTCATGCATGTGTAGGCACACACATGCCACAGTGCTCCTGTAGAGAGGTCAGGAAAGAACTGCGGATGTGGGTCCTTGCCTTCCACCTTGTTGAAAGCAAGGCCTTTTTTTCTTTGTTCTTTTTGATTTGCACACCGGCTGGCTGGCCCAGAGCATCAGGAGATTCTCCTGTCCCATATTCCTGGAATAGCAGAAACTGGAAACAGTCACCACAGCTTTTAATGAGCTCAGGGGATTCAAACTCAGGTCTTCATGCTTGCGTGACAAGCGCTTTACCCACTGACCACCTTCTCAACCCAACAATCAGCAGTTTACCTATGTATTTAGATTCTTTTATTTTGATGTGTATGGGTGTTCTGCCTGCATGTATGTCTGTGCACCACATGTGCACACCAAGCACCCAAGGAAGCCAGAAGAGGGCATCAGATTCCCTGGAACCAGAGTTGCACATATTGGTGAGCTGCCTTGTGGGTGCTTGGAACTGAACCCAGGTCCTCTGCAAGAGGCTCAGCTAGTGCTAAGCTGTCTCTGCCGCTCCCCCAATATCGGCCTTTGAACTTGATATCCCTGTGTCTTGGTTTTCCCTTGTGCTTTGTTTTTTACCTTCACTTAAGCTCAAATTCCTCTGCCCACTAATTGCTGTTTGAAATACATCAGAAACAAATGATCACTGCAGTAAACGTTTGCCTTTCCAAGTCTGTCCAGTCAGTCAACAACAGTAGTGAGGCTGGTGGTTGTCTCAGACATTCATCTGTGTGCAAACATCCCAGAGAGATGAGCAGGCAACCACCGCACGGCACCTTCAGCCTCCTTCACCAGCTTCCTCCTTCCTCGAAGCTCTGATTCATCTCACATGAACCGGCTGCCTCCTCTGCTGCTGCCCGGCAGTTCTATGGAAGGCCCCTAATTCCAGAGGTTTCTGTTTTCTGAAGGAATTTTAATACGCAGGTTTATTCTCTCTCCTCGCCTTCTTAGAGGGAAGCCACGTAGGCATGAAATTGGACTTGCTTCACCCTGTTAGCAGCAGGGTTGCTGGGCTCCACTGACCTCTGAATAGCTCAGGAGTCAGTAGATGAACCATGGGAAGCAGTGGAGGACTGGGGGGGGGGCTTAGCTGGGGGGCTCCAGGGCTGCAGCAGGAGGGGTAGCCATCTGCTTTGGCTTTGCACGAGGACCGGAAGGCTGCTGCTTGGCGTGGGAATTGGGAAGGAAAAGCCCAGCCCCAGCTGAGAGGTGGGCCCTGTGCATTCAGTCTCTCGTGGGTACCTTCATCCATGCCACAAACCCTCAGCCTCCCCCAGCCAGGGCCTGCGCTGGACCAGAGAAACCGGCCAGACTGGGCAGGTTCCACCACTAAGAGTCCCATCCTTCAAAATGATGGCTCCACCAGAAGGGGTACTGTAGCCAGCCCCTAAGTGGTAATTTCCCACTTTAGGTTACACTCGACACTTTGTGTGCCATACACTGTGGGTAGCACAGTGAGGATGCAGCACCCACAGGAAGACTGTCCTGGATGGGGGGGGTGACCTTAAAGGACAAGAGGGTCAACTGAAGTCAACCCTACCCCTCCATGCTGTGGCCCCACGTTGGTCCTGGGACCTCATCTGTGACCCACATGTATAGGTGGCAGAAGATCTTAGATTCCTATTTTCTGTGCCTGAGTCCCCGAGACCACCGCTTCGCTGCACAGACAGTTCAGCTGGATTTGTAGCTGCTGCCACACCAGGTCCCCCATTCACCAGCCACAGTTGCCTGAGGTTCCTGCCACAGGGCTACAGTCACCACAGATCCCCTGTGATCTTTGGAGGATTTCAAGTGTGTCCAGCAGGTGTGGAGATGGCTGCAGGGCCCCAACAGAAGGGTGGCCATGCTGTTCTGCTCATCTCTGAGTTGGGCTCATGACCAAGTGTCATGTGTAAATGCAGCTACCACAGTCACTTAATGGCTGTGCTCCCAAGCTAGCTGTCCATACTCAGCATGCCCTTCCCACCGGGGCAGGCATTCAGGGGCATTCATGACCTGCATCCCTCTGTTTCTGGAGGGATGGCACTTAGTTTCTGGCTGCCTCTCTGCTGGGAGCTTTAGACAAAAGCAAAGCCATGGCCACTGTCCTCTTCTCAGCCCAGGACACCCACCTCTGGATCCGCAGGTCCACTGTGAGTCTGAGTCACCTGCTCCATCACCCCAAGGCCCCTGTACACAGCAGTCGGGCACGATTTGCTTCATTCTGTACCACCTAAGGCTTTTACTAGTCTTCTGAAGGTGACTGTGACTGTGGTCACTAACTCCACTCTGAGCCACCTTGTCTGTGGGAGACAGAGCGGTGAACAAGGCTCTAAGGACCCCACAAGACAGCCACACGGGACTCCTTGTGATCCAGAAAAACTGTGGGTTTTATTAAGAGCCAGTGTAGCATGGAGGAACCAAAAACCAGGGTCCTTGGGATTTGGCTGTGCCATGGGAAACAACAAAGTTCATACTTGGGCTTGTACAATTTCCACTCATACAAGATGTGTAGGCCGGTTCCAGGAACATCTCCTTCCAGAGCCCCGGCCTGCTGGTAGCACCTGAAGGGGAAGGTAGGTGGGGTGAAGGCTGGGGAAAGGGTGAGGGGGAAATGAGGACGAGGCTGGGCGGAGGGGGTGTGGTAGAGGCTTGGAGGGAAAGAGAGGCTAACAGTCAACCAGGCTGTTAGTGTGCCATGCGTCTGGCTGCCCTGGGGTCAGCTATGGAGAGAGCTGGCTTCTTGAACCTATGAGGATTTAGGGAGAAGGGTGCCACCTGAAGCGGAGGGAAGAAAGGTCACAGTCCAGCTGGGCTCTGGGGACAGGAAGTACAGACTGATCAGCATCGAGGGAAGTGCCAAGAGAACTGGAGAAGCAAGGAGCGGACAGAACTGAGGCACCGGACAGAGCAACAGCGATGGACGGGCAGAGAGTGCCAGAGATAGGAGGGGGAGCGGATGGAAAGGAGAGCTGAGCGGCACACATAACCAGCAGCCCCAAGCTCCTGCCCCTGGGACATCTTCCACTATGATGGTCTGTAACTTTGAATTTTGAGCTGAAATAAACTCTCTTCCCCTTAAATTGCTTTTGTCAGCGTATTTTATCACAGTAACAGGAAAAGATAAAAAAAAAAAAAAAAAAGAGCTGAGATGGTGCAGAGAAAGAGAGAGAGAGCCAAGCCCCAGCTAGAGGGACTAAATACTCCCCGTGTCCAGCTAAGATGGGGCCCAGTTCCGACACTCATGGCCAGTGGAGGAGTGAACTGCTGAGCAGAAAGCACTTGGGCTGTTGTTTCGGGAATGGCTCCCTCAATCTTCACCAGAGTGACAGCCGAAGTGATGGGTGGCTGATAATAGGCGCGTAAAATTCACGCATGGTTTTCCCGAATGCCAAAGACTCAGTGATAGACCTAAATGTCAACCAACCCTGGGCTCACAGAGTCCCTGACCTTGGGCTGAGCCACCCCACCCCCACCCCTGTCACTGTCCCTGGCTGCAGCTGTCTCTCTGGGGCCCAGACCAGGATCTCACAATCTCTACTCCAGGTTCCCTGACCTACTTGCCTCTGGTTCTACCAGACCCGAAGTCCCCAGAACTACAGACAAAGGACGTTTGTGGAGAGCCTTTTTCTAAACTGGACCTTCTGCTCTAAAACCAATGGGATCTCCTGGTGTGCCTTGAGGGAAAGTCCTGCAAGCCCCAAGGTTTTGCCCTTCTGTAAAAAGAGCAGGCAGCCCAATCAAGGCACAGACTCACCTGTCTGTGACATCATAGTCACCGCCAGCTCTGCCACTGACCCTGAAACCTCTTCTCATCACCTCCCCGTGCCTTTGTTTCCTCTTCTGTGAAAGTGGGGTGCCCATGTTCCTGGCACTGTGCTCAGAGATCTCAGTGAAGACATGGAAAGCTCCTCTCATGCCCAGCACACGGTGAGGAGGCAACAGACATGAACTGGTGTGATCCGTACTGAATGACAGAGAATCATGGGTGGCTACTTAGCAAAACTAGGGCATCAGCACCACAGAAGGCTCTTAGAGCAGAGCAGTGTAGGATGACCTGGGGGGGGGGGTGTGCCCTTGGACCAGTAGCAGGGTTACCCTTGGAGCTTGGCAGAAAGTCCCTCATCCTGATGAGGTGGGAATTTTGAGAAAGCAAGCAAGCCCAGGCATGGCAGAAAGGGCTGACTACAAAGAACTGAGCAGCTATGGCGATGGGGAAAGGTGTGGGGTGGCTGATGGAGGATGGGGTGGCCTTGGCCTTCATTGATGGAAAATGCTAAAGAGGTTTACACAGCAAGACAGTCAACAAGCCAGGCTTGAGGAGTGTATTAGTCAGGATCTCTAGAGGAACAGAACTGAGAGAATGAACACACACACACACACACACACACACACACACACACACACACACACACACACACACACATATATATTATATATATATATATATATATATATATATATATCCAACAATAGCTGTCTAGCAAGGCAAGGTCCAAGAATCCAGTAGTTCAGTCCATGTGGCAATGTCTCCACTGGTCTCCAGTATATGCCAGAATCCTGAAGAAGTAGGGGCTAATGCTAGTCAAGGAATGATGAGAGCAAACAGACACCGAGAAAGAAAGAACTGTGCCTTCTCCAATGTCCTTTATACCAGCTTCCAGGAGAACATGGGGCCCAGGTTAAAGGGGGATCTTCCCATCTCAAACCATCCGGATTAAAAGTGGGTCTTCCCACTCTGAATAATTTAATTAAGAAAAGAAAATCCCTCAAGGAGTACCCAGTTGCTTAATTCCAGATGTAGTCAAGTTGGCAACCAAGAATAGACATCACAAGTCCATCCCCATCAATTTGACAGGCAATCATATCTCCTTATGTTATCTCCTTTCCAGATGAAAACAATAACCAGGCCGTAATTATGCCTAACATGATATAACTACCCGAGTGCAATTGCAACCACATTATACATTTAACTAGGTCATAATTATCCTAACATGATATAACTATCCCTTGTTCAATTGAAAATGCATTATAAATTTTAGAATAGGTGGCAATGTCCCTTAGGAGGCATTCTTTTAATATCTCAAACTTAAATATAACCACTGATATTCCTTTAATTGATGCTACATTATGTGATAATGTACATGGTCAAGGAGAGAAAACACAAACATCTGTACAAACACATTCTTAACAAAATATGACAGAAACATTCATGTCAATTATGATCCTTGATTCTGCAACTAGTCACACGGCCTTAGCTGATATTTTGAACTACCCTCTTCTGCTACTGGTTCTGTATTTCCACAACCCTCTGCAAGCACCTCATCAGGTCTTGTTTTTCATTCCTGCAGGAGTGACCCGCACCTTCATTTCTGAAGGGTCTGTGCCTTTTGTCATCCTGCCTGGATTATGCTGTTGTAGTTTCCCATTGACTGCAATCACAGAATCTCCTGCACCCCAGACATAATCCAATTTCTCCATGGTGATCTGGATCTATCACCCTTCCTAACACTGTTAGTCCTTTCCTAGCCTGTTGCTTTAAGGACATCAGAAGCTCAAAGTGGCCAGGGGGGAGTTCAATGGGATGTTTGTTGTGGCTCCTGACAGGAGAGCTCCCTTCTCTGAATCTAAATTTCTAGGCCAGCAGAACTTAAGGTCTCAGAAACAGGAAGCAAAAATGTTTCTAGCGGGTCACTGGTAGTGATAGTGAGTGGAAATATTCCCCTTTCCACCACTTGATTCCTCAACTAGTGATTCCTGGCTATGGGAGAAACCATACCATATAATGGACACTGATTCAAAGCATATACCGCCATCTGGAGAACCCTACCCTAGCCCTTCAGGTTGCTGCCATCTAACTGATATTGCAGCTGCGTCTTCAAAAGACCATTCCAGCAGTCTGTCAGGCCAGGAGCTTCAGGATGGTGAGGACACGGTAAGACCAGTGGATTCCATGATCATGGGCCCACTGTCACATTCTCTTGCTGTAAAGTGAGTTCCCTGGTCAGAAGCAATACTGTGTAGTATACCATGGCTAGTGGTTTAGGCAGAAGCATGATGTGCAGAAAAGGCAAAAGCATAACCAGAATAAGAATCGAATCCAGTAAGAACAAAGCAACGTTCTTTCCATTGGGGAAGTGGTTCAGTGTTGTCAACTTGCCCCCAGGTCATTGGCTGGCCACCCCAGGGAATGGTGCTATATCTGGGGCTCAATGCTGGTCTGTGCTGTAGGCAGATCTAGCACTCAGCAGCAGCTATAGCCAGATGATCCGTGGTCAGTGCAAGCCCATGTCATTGATGCCATGCATAGCCCCCATCTCTGCCACCATGGTCATTTTGTTCATGGGCCCATTGAGCATTGGCAGGAAAGACTGAGGAAAGAGACTTTCCACAGAATGGGTCATCCCATCTACTTGATTATTGAATTCTTCCTCAACTGAAGTCAGCTTTTGATGAATATTTACAAGGGACACAAGTATCTTTACATCCTTCGACCATTTGGAGAGTTTTAGCCACATACTTCTTCCCGATATGTCTTTCTCACCAATTTTCCAATCATGCTCTTTCCAAACCCGTGACCATCTAGCCAAGCCATTGCTGCCATGAATCAGTGTACGGTTGTACATCTGGCCATTCCAAACAAAATATACGACCATGTGTACTGCCCAAAGTTCTGTGAAGGGAGAGATCTTACTAGGTACCTGTAGCGCTGACCACGCCCGTTTGGGCATATAGGGCATGTGGGATATAGGCCTGGGGAGAGGAAGCACAGCTCTCTCTTGGGGTTAAGGTCAGGTCTTAGAGAGCAGCTGAGATTGGATGCTTGGAGCACTGACCCTGGGTTATTGGTTTCTCATGTAAGTGATTTCTCTTGAATAAAATTAACCTATGACACCCTATTCCATGTATGTCAATCTTCCCCTCCAGTTCTGCCCACTGTGATTTCTCTTAACTGGTATCTTTCAGGGTTTTCCCAGAAAGAGGTTATATTGCTATAGCTGTCCACTTCTGGGTGGTGCCTGTATAATGCGCAGAACCATCAGTAAAACAGGCTCTAGTCAACTGATCTTTAGTCAACTGATCATAGGGACACCCCATGGGGCCCAATAGCAGGCCAAGAGCTGTCTTTCAGAGGGAGAATAGTTGTCTACAGATGATGCTAGAGCCTTGCTCCAAAATTCCAACACTCTCTTCTGTGATTCACCTATAGGGGCCTGCCAAAGGCTCCAAACAGCATCCCTATCTGTCACTGATACCTAAAAGACCATCAAGTCGGGTTCAAGTGGTAGAGCAGCCTGCACAGGAGTCTGGACCTGTTGAAGAGCCTCTTCTGTTCCAGCTCCCACACAAAGCTATCAGCTTTCTGAGTTACTTGGTATATGGACTGGAGTAACACACCCACGTGAGGAATGTGTTGTCTCCAGAATCCAAATAGACCCATTAAACATTGTTCTTCTTTCTTGGTGGTGGGAGGGACCAAGTGCAATGATTTATCCTACACCTTAGAAGGAATATCTCTGAATACCCCACACTCCTCCTGGATTCCTAAGAATTTCACTGAGGTAGAAGGCCCTTGAATTCTGGTTGGATTTATTTCCCACCCTCTCATGTGCATATTACCAATGGGTTGGAAGTAGTTGCTGCCTCCTGCTCACTTGGTCCAACCAGCATAATGTCAATATAGTGTACCAGAAGATCCTTCTAAGTTATGACACAGGGCAGGAGAGCTAATCTATCCTTGTGGTAAAACTGTAAAGGTATACTGTTAGTCTTGCCAGCTGAAAGCAAATTGCTTCTGGTGGTCCTTAGGGACAGGTACCAAGAAAAAGGCATTTACTAAATCAATAGCTGCATACCATATACCAGGAGATGTGTTAATCTGCTCAAGTAAGAATACCACATCTGGTACAGCAGCTGCAATCAGAGTCACTACCTGAGTCAATTGTCATTCTCCAAGATCCTTCTGTCTTCTACACTGACCAGATAGGAGACTTAAAGGGAGATGTGGTGGAAACCACCACCCCTGCATCTTTCAGGTCCTTGCTGGTCGTTCTAATCTCTGCAGTTCCCCCAGGGATGGGTTCTTGGTTTTGATTCACTCTGTTCCTTGGCATAGGCAACTCTGAAGGCTTTCATTTAGCCTTTCTAACCATAATAGCCCTCATTCCAAAGGTCAGGGAACCAATGTGAAAATTTGCCAACTTCTAAGTATATCTATCCCAATTAGCCATTCTGGGACTGGGTTAATAACCACAGGATGAGTTCCGGGACCCATTGGACCTACTGTGAGTCAGAGTTCAGCCAAAACTCCATTAATCAGTCACCTCGGCAAGCCTCTGCTCTAACTGGAATACCGCAATGTTTCTTTGGGTTCTCCCAGAACCAGTGTCATCAATCCAGAACCAGTGCCCAACAGACCCCAGAAAGTGTGATTGTTTCCTTCCCCCCAGGGTACAGTTACTCTTGTAAAAGACCTCTGGTCCCTCTGGGGAATAAATGGAGAAAGGCTAACAGTAACTCTCATATTTGCAGGCCAAGATTCCCTTTTACTATGATCCAATGTAGCCTTTCTTTCATTTGTTTGAGAATTTTTCTGTTTATACAGATCAAACAGAAATGCAGTAAGTAGGCTTCTTATCTACTTCTTGTCTGGAAACACCACGACTGATTAGGCAGTACCAAAGTCATGCCTCCATAGAACTCCCTTTTCCTGTTCGGACAGTTACAGGCTGGGCTATTACGGACAAAGCTTCGTCTATGCTGCCTTAGTGATTCCGTGCTGCCACCTGGCCCCTGCTACTTCAGAGCCTAATTAAACCCATTGCATTTAATCCATCAGACTGAGCCGCAGCATCTCTGATCCTAAGGTTTGGCACAAGGAAAAAGGGCAACAACAAAGCTCTCCAAACGTGCTGGTGCCCTGCTCACCATTTTGCATCTCATAGGATTAGTGAAGGGCATGTCTTCTGGGCCTTCCCATTGTGGAGGATTAGGTTTTACACAGTGTACCCACTCTAGCATTGCAATTTCCCTGAGCCTTAAAATCCCTTCATCGCCACTAAGCCAAGGGATATCAGGCATCTCCAACGCCTTTTCAGTAGGCCATCTTTCGACAAACGCTTCATTCAGCCAACTATTCAAACAAACCTTTGACACCTTTTTAAGCTGTGTGAACTTCCATATTAAACCTAGAATTTCTACTCAGTGGGTCCGTATCAACAAATTCTGCCTGATCCAGTTTTATGTTCCCTCCACCATCATTTCATACCCTTAAAAATCCATTCCCATACATAGTCCCCAAAATTCTGCTGGAATGAATTAGCAAACTCATTAAGCTCTCAGTATTGTAGCATTCCTCCTCAGGGACTATACTCTCTATCTGCCCCCCCACCTCCCCACCTCACCCCACCCCCACCCCAGGAACCTGCTTTGTCTGGTTAGATGTCTAGAGGCAACTACAGGTGGGCCCTGGGGGACATCAGTATTGTCTTGCCTGGCATCTCCTTCAGAGAAAGTCATTGTTGGTTTAACAGACAATGACAGATTATTTTCCCCAGTCAAAGGTGGAACGAGCAATATTTTAGGGGGTGGGGTGTGAGTATGTCTCCTGCTGAGGGTGGAAAGACTACTTCCTCAGCTGAGATAGAAACCCCTGAGGATCTGAGAATTCAAAGTTCTCAGCCTCAATAGGGTCTTCCCACACATGTCCAGCCCAAGCTACAGAATCCCACTCTTTATCAATTAAGGCCCTTACTTTAACCACTGACACCCTCTCGGGCTGGGACTTGAATTTTCACTGTAATTCAGCCAACCTTATAATGAGGGCTTCAGTTTCATTTCTGCTACTTGAGTTCTGTGGCTGCTGGAGTGGAGACTCTATTTCAGGGCACGCTCAGAAACCTTCAGAGTCTAAAGTTCAGACTGTTCACATCTGGAGCCGTCATCTGAGTTCATTGTTGTCCTTTGCCATATCCTGAGATGCTCAAGGTTGGTTAATTTTATCACAGAGCTCATTCTTTTCCTTTGTCAGTTTATCCAGAGGTGCTAGGAGTGACCAACTAGTGTCACAAATTGTCGAAATTTTCATATAGAGTGACCAAACCCATTGCCTCTCACAATTGGTGAATTGGGATAATAAAATGTATTTATGTCCTTAACTTTGTAAACTAGTCCACATCATGGGCTTTCACTACTCTTGAAGCTCTCAGGAGAGGCTTTAGTAACTGTAGGTGTTGGAAACTGTAGGCAAGTTGGAAAATCTATCTCAGACACTTAAAAAAATCATCCTAAGACTTCTGTTGCTCTAGAACCACTTCTGGTACCAAAATGTTCAGTCAGGGTTCTCTAGAGGAACAGAACTGATAGAAAACATGTATGTATGTATGTATGTATGTATGTATGTATGTATGTATGTATGTATGTATACATGCATGTATGTATGTATGTTGTGGTCCAGCTAGTCCAACAACGACTGTCTACTAACAGGACAAACAAGAATCCAGTAACTGTTCAGTCCATGACGTTGGATGTCTTCACTGGTCTTCAGCATACACCAAATCCTGTAGATGTGGGCTCTAATGAACTTGCCAGTGAGAGCAGGCACACACACACACACACACACACACACACAGAGAGAGAGAGAGAGAGAGAGAGAGAGAGAGAGAGAGAGAGAGGAGAGAGAGCTTCCTTCTCCCATGTCCTTTATACAGGCTGCCAGCAGAAGGTGTGGCCCAGGTTAAAGGTGAATCTTCCCACCCCGCCGCTTGGGTTTTAGCTAACTCCAGATGTAGTCAGGCAGACAACTAAGAGCAGCCATCACAAGTGCTGAGACACCCACACACACACACACACTGCACAGCAGCATCCTGCAGCTCAGGGACTCACACGCCATCAGTCGCTCTGAAGGCGATGATGGCCCCTGTATCTCAGACTCTTGATAGACAGCTCAAAGAGGCATGCCATTGGCTGAAAAACACACAGCATGCATATCAGGTCTGGGATCAGGCCTTCCCGTCCACCTGCACCACTCCAGCAGACCTGGACACTGACGCCTCACATGGCTGGGAGTGTTGGTCTGGGCTTCCTCAAAAGCTGCCCCTGGGATGGAGGAGCTGGCACAGGTGGTCAACGGAATGCAGTGCACACTAGGAGATGGAGAAAAAGCCCAGAAAGGTGCCAAGCGCCATGTGAATTCCCAGCCTGTATGTACTGCAAGAAGCCGTGAGATTCTGCACTATTCTCTAACCATCCATGGAACAGTCTAGACACACTACCTGTGTCCCCACTGAGGCTTGAACAGAACCTGAAGTCACAGAAAATCTCAATGGGCAAGGAAGCCACAAGCTTACTGAGTGCAGGTGACCCCTGTGGGCTTTGAGGAGACAAGCTAGCACCTGCTTGTGTCCCTCAGGACTCCCTTGGCCCTGGGGCAGAGGGCTGGGACTGTCAATGGCTCTGAATGTGCATTTCCACCAAATCAAAGGATGAAGAGAGTTGAGCTTCTGTGGGGTGACCCTGTGAATGGAGCTGGTGCCCTTGGAAGTAAAGTCCTGGGAAAGCACGAGCCTTCCTTCCGCGTGGCAACTCTGCCAAAGGATGGCCAGTCATGACATACAGCCCTCAGTCTGCAGGTGCCTCCTCTCCTCTTCCCTCTGCAGTATTTCCATGTTCACTAAGGTCCATGAACACCAGGAGAGAGATATTCGGGACCGTGACATGCAGGGCAGCTCTCCACAGGCATGTGGCATCCATCTTGATCTTCAGAGAAACCTTGCACCTAGAAGGCATTTTGTCCATTTACAAATGAAGAAATAGAGGTTCAGAGAGGTTATATAACCTGCCCACAGTCACACAGCCAGTGGGGGGATCATCTGTGGCTAGGGGTGATACCCCCAGGGAACTCTGCCTCCCTGGGGAGAATCCCAGGGCATAACTAATAAGGTTCTCTCTTTTTTTCCCATTCCCTGGGTGCTGCCACAAGACTGTGGGTTCTTCTATGTCCTGGCGAACCCCAAACTGGTGAATCTAAAGAGCCCCACACAGTGGCTAAAAACACTGAGCTTTAAAACCCAGCTTGCCTGGGTTCAAATCCCAACACAATTGCTGGCTATCTGTGTGACCTCAGACCACTTACACATGGTCTCTGTGCCTGCCTGGCCCAGCTGTCCAACTACTGACAATAGCAATCACACCCTCCTCTTGCTGTTGCTATGGAAACTGATAAGAGAGTGACTATTAAAACTTAAGAAAATGTCTAAAGTGCAGTAGTGCTTAATAAATGATGCCTGTCAAAGCCTGAGGTGGCACAGTTAATCTCCATTCCTTAATCAGATCAAAGAGATAAGATTCCTTCCTTGTCCCCTAAGGTCATTTTGTGCCCTGGAATTGGGAAAGAATAGAGAGGGGAAAAGAACAATGGGGTCCAGGAATGTAGCTCAGTGACAGAATGCTTGCACAGTGGGTGAGATCCCGGGTCCATCCCCAGCACTGCAAAAGAAAAAGAAAAGAAAACACTGGAGTGAGAAATTTACATTTACAGACCCAGATTGCCTGCAAGGCCGTGTTTGCCCGTCCACAAAACAGCAGCCGAAGACAGGAATAATTCCTGTCATTTAGCAAATGGAACAGGCGGTGACCTGCAGGGCACAGTGCAGCTGGCATGTGGGGAGCTGGGTAGGAATCCCAGGCCCTTGAAGAGCCTCCTGCCTTCCACTCCTCCTGCTCCCAGGCTCAGGGAATGTTGACAGTCCTCTACACTCACCCTCTGCAGGGACCATGGCCAGCCAGCAAAGAAGGACAGGCAGAGAGCCACACTCTCTCTGACCAATGGCAGCCACAGTGGGATGAGTGACACCCGGGGAAAGACAGCTGTTACCTGTGGCTGCAGAGCCACCACAACCCATCTCACTGAAGGTAGAAAGACTTCAGGACACTCTCAGGGGTTCTCCCAGGGTTTGACCAGGGCTAGTGGGCCTCCCCAGCCTTCATCTGGGAATAGAGCCCAGCTAACTGCTCAGCATAGGAGATGCTAACTCAACAGGGGCCCTCTGGAATCTGAAATTCTTCTGAGGTGCCCTAACTCTGCAGGGAGGGGATCCCTATAGCCAGGATGGACCCCTCAGAGAGCTAGTCCTGTGCTAAGGTCCAAGGATGGGCCTTGCTACAGCCACCTCCCTCAAAGATAGGAGTCTGGACCTGTGTCACAGGCACCCTAGGTCCTGCACCGTTTGCGTGCAGCTCTGGCTTCTGACAGCTTAGAGTATCCATGGATGGCACTGGGGGCGGGCCAGGGGCGGGGCTGAAGGAGATGGGAATTCAACAGAGGCTTAACCTCAGCATGAGCCTGCTTTGACCTTGTCTTTTTTCCCTCAATTTCCCCTAAAACAGGAACATGCATAAGTGTGTGTGTGTGTGTGTGTGTGTGTGTGTGTGTGTGTGTGTGTGTGTAAGTGTGTGTGTATGTGTGGTTCCTGGGGGACTATTAACTAAGAATAATTTATCCAAGAAATTTGTTATGTTAGAATTACCAATTAGATATGATTATAACTTACCATGGCTAACGCTGTACTACTGCTGGAAATCTGAATCCCATTAAAATCTAATTAGCATATATTAAGTCAAAGGTGGTTTCACTGCAGTGCACCAGCCAGCGGGTTGGAGCTGCGACAGGCAGAGCTCGTGGATTCCCCTGAACCAGCAGGCCTGGCCCTTCTGCCCCTAAGAGTGTACTAGGGGACTTGGGGCAGCTTTTCTCCTTGACCTGAACCAGTCATGCCTGGGAGACATCATGGGAAGGGGCAACGGTCTCAAGGCTCTGACTGTGGATAGAAGCTAGGGCTTCCAGAAAGTTCTTTGGGAGTGGCCAACCTGGGCATCCTGCTCTGGATGACAGGATGGGGAGTGGCTTTGCAAGCCCTGGGAGTCAGTTGATGCTGATGTAGTGTCACAGAACATTCTTCCTGGGATTTCAGGGATGGCAGGTAGCCAGGTAATAGGGGTACCAGCTAACACCTTCTGTCCTGACCTCCAGTGACCTGGAGAAGTTGCTCAGTGAGTGCCATATGGCCACCAAGTCACAGGCCAGCACTGTGGCTGAAGTGGATTTGTTGCTGTTTATTTTTAAGCACAGTCTCTGGATAACTTGTTGGAGGAGTGAGTGGGATGGACATGCATTCAGGCCCTGGTGGGGTCTTGGCAGCAGGAAGATAGTGAGAGGTGGGGAACATGATTCGGCTGCCTGTGTGGGGCTGTCAGCTCACACTGTGACTTCTCAGTGTTTTTCAGGGGAAAATCTTTCCTTTGTGAAAAGATTAACTTAGATCAAGGTCCAGTAAACACTGCCCCCCCTCCCTGTAAGGGAAGGATAATTGTCCCCAAGGTGGCAGTTGCTCCTGTCCTATTGCCATTGGGCATAGTCACAGGTCTTTCTTGGGCTGTGGTCACGTCAGTGGGCCACCGTGCACACAAGCTTGTCCACCTTGGTGTCTGTGTCGTGAGAACATACTCTAGGACCAACCCAGTGAGGAAAAGGGATAAATGAAGTAGAGGCTCAGCCAGGAGTCCAGCCAGCCAAACCAGCAGGGGCTGGGAAGCTCTTGAATGTTTCTGAGCTGCAGAGAAATTTGTTACGTGGCAGTAGCTGACTGATACATCATGGGACACCTGCATGTGGTGAGAAGAAGCAAGTGTGGTGGCAAGTGCAGGAAGGGGACAGGTACCTCTGGTCTGAGGACAGCGTCCTGTCAATCACCACCAACCCTACTGCTTGTCAACCACCTTGGCAAATGGCTACCCCAGGCCCTCTGGACTCCCTACCAGACTATTCTTGTGCACCCCACCATTTACTCTATATCCCACAAAACACAGTGACCCCAGTGGGCACCTGTTACCCACTGTGTCCCTGTCATCTCCAAGAGAGGGAAGAAACCCAGGGATGTTGGGCATCTGGCATTGCCATACGGAAAGGCTGTCACACGCTTTCCTGGTCCTGGAGGACAAGGACTCGCTGTGTAGCTGGGTCACTTTTACCATGGCTGAGTCAAAACACCTAACCAAAGCAGCTGGAGGAACATGCAGTCCATCACGGCAGGGAAAGGATGGCAGCGGGAGCAACAGGTGAGGGCAGGTCACATCACACCCAGTCAAGATACAGAGGGATGAATGTGGGTACTTGGCTCTCTTTCTCCCCTTTTTTCAGTCCTGTGACTCAGCCCATCAAATAGGGATCCCCAAACTCACTTTGTAGACCAGGCTGTCCTAGAACTCACAGAGATCCACCTCCCTCTGCCCCCCCCCCCGAGTGCTGGGATTAAAGGTGTGAGTCACCACCGCTGAGCTCCTATAGGATTCTAAATCCAGTGGGGTTGACTATCAAGATTAAGCATCATGGTACTCCAGGCTAGCTCGGAATTCTCCACCTTCCCCCATAGTGCTGTGATTACAGGTGACTACACTTGGTTCCTAAGACTTTCTTAAAGTTCTCTCTGTTGGTCCAGGGCCACCCTGAAGACCTCATTTTCCTTAGCTTCCTTCTCAAAGAAGCTATCTTCAAATTCTCATCCCTGAGGTCCTGAGGGTTGAACTCACAGATGGCATGAGCCTGAGGTACCCCACCTACTCACCAAGCTCTGGTTACCCCAAAAAGCAAATGCCAGGCCCAGAGCTCCCCAGGTCTCTTTCTGATGCCCTGAGGCACTCACCCTGAGGAGGCCACATTGTCCTGGCTTCCCTTTCTGTTGCCAGTGTCTCCCAGCCAAGTTGGGGTGACAGTTGATTCTCCCGATCCCACTCCCTTCCTGAAAGTCACGTTCCAAGGTCCTGAGGGTTGTGGCTGTGGGAGGTGGGGGAGAGGACCTAGGTCATCTCCTAACAGTACCAAAAGGAAGTGGAGATGCTGAGGTAGCTCCAGGTAGGATAACTGAGCATGGGACAGGGTCCCTGTCCCTCATGCCTTGTATACACTGTCTACAAGCAAAAGGAGGGGCAGTCAATAGAGGATGACTGACCTGAAGTTGAGAGGAACAGAAATGGGGAGACAGGACCTAGGCTCACAAGGCCAGCCCAGGTACTAGAAGTCAAGTTCCACTATGGACTTGGGAGGGAACTCAGGGGAGCAATGTGGAGTGCAGACGGTGGTTTTTCTCAGTCTGGGTGCTGATGACAGGGCTGTCCCTGTTTGATATGACCCACTGAACTATCTGCTTTAACAGACAATCTGTAACAATAAGTCTTTCCTCTAAGCTGCCCAAGCCCTGCTTCCACGTGGGTGCTTTCTGCCAGGCTGCCCAAGTTCCACCCACCACCACGTTAAGGTCCCAAGTAACAGAGACTTATATTAGGTACAAATGCTGCTTGACCAATGACTATGATTTCTCATCTGCTAGCTCAGTCTTAATTATCATAAATCTATATATTTTATAAGACTTATCTTATCAGACGCCCAGAAGAATCATCCTGTCTTCCCAGGCTCACATGGTGACTCCAGAGCAGAGGCTCCAGGAAGAGAAAAGGGAACGACTTCCTTCTTGCCCTTGCTTATATATGCTATGTCACTTCCTGCCTGGATCACCACTCCTTTACTACATTTCCCAGAATCCTCCTTGACTCCTGGTCCTGCCTAACTTGCTGCCTCATTGGCCAAACAGTATTTTATTTATCATCCAATAAGACAAACACATACACAGAAGCACTTCCCCCATCAAGACCTATTTAAGAATATGGAACCAAGGGCTGGAGAGATGGCTCAGTGGTTAAGAGAACTGGATGCTCTTCCAGAGGACATGAGTTCAATTCCCAGCACCCACATGGCAGCTCACAACTGTCTGTGACTCTGTTCCAGGGGATCCAATGCCCTCATACAGACATACTTGCAGGCAAAACATCAATGTACATAAAATATAAATAAATTATTTTTAAAAAGAATATGAACCAAAAGCTAGGGAGATGGTTCAATTGGTAAAGTGTTTGCCACACCAGCACAAGGAGCTGAGTTTGAGGCCCATAGTCCATGTAAAATAAAATGCTTATGCTTGCATGTAACCTCAAGCACTGGGGAGGAGGACAGAGATTCCTGGAGCTTGCTGGCCAGGCAGCCTAGCCTAATCATTGAGCTATAGTTCCAGTGAGAGATCCTGTCTCAAAAAAAGTGAGATGGCTCAGCTTGCCACTCCACTAAATTGTCCTTGGACACACAGAGACAAAGAGAGGGTGGGGGGCTTTGCAGCCAGATTCTGCTTCAGGTTTGACTGATCTTTGTTTGTATGAGACATCACAGGAGATGCCGGACTGGTGGGTACTCTGCTATTTCTGAAATTTGGGAGACTTAAATTGTTTCAAAATCATTTAAAGTACCATTTTAAAACAATCAAAGCAAAACATTTTAGAATTCTTTTCAGGTTTTTTTCTTCTTCTTTTTTTGTTGTGTTTCCAGTCCTAGGAGGATTGAAATAAATTTTAAGATTAGAAACAAAAAAAGGCAGATTGACTCTCCTGTGAGAGCCTTACACTTCAGTGAAATGCGTAGGTGAGGAGATACCCTGAGTATCTGCGCACAGGAAGGACTCAGAGATGTCCCTGAGAGCTCACAGGAGAGTGAGCAGCCACCACTGGTCACTCAGTCCTAGTTCATGGCTCCTGAAGAGAGGGAGATACACACACACACACACACACACACACACACACACAGAGGGGGAGAGAGAGAGAGAGAGAGAGAGAGAGAGAGAGAGAGAGAGATGGCTACCATTTGTAGAGGAGGAAAGAAAGGCTTGATGTGGGATGCCCCTCTGTTTGCTGTGAATATGGTTTATTGCCATTGGTTAATAAAGAAGCTAATTTGGCCAATAGCCAGGCAGAATAGAGCCAGGCAGGAAATCTAAGCAGAGATACAAGGAAAAGAAGGGTGGAGTCAGCAAGATGTGAGATAACAAGCCAAGAGCCTTGTAAAATATAAAATAGTAGAAATGGGTTAATTTTGGTTGTAAGAGCTAGTTAATGATAAGCCTGAGCTAATAGGTCAAACAGTTTGTAATTAATATTAAGCCCCAGAGTGGCTCTTGGGGAGCTGGAGGGCAGGAGAGAAACAGATCCAGGGGGAGCCAGAAGAGATAGAACAGGCTCCAGCTACCTTGGTGCTCAGCTCACTTTCTTTTTATTCAATCCAGAGCCCCAGGGGATGGTGGTCCCCACATTTTGGGGGTATGGATGGTATTTCCATCTCGATGAACCTAGTCTAGAAAATTCTTCCCAGACATGCTCAGAGGTATGTTTCCATGGTGATCTCAGAGCCTGTTACATTGACAATCATGATTTACCATTATACTCAGATAGGCCAAGGAACCAGCTTGTGTCACACAGCTTATCCAGGACTGAGGTTCAAGCTGAGCAATCTATGCTTGGTCCTCGCGCTTTGCCAGCTCTTCATTTGACACCTCTTCATTCCCCAAGACTGCCTTGCCCTTCCATCACTCCCATCCTTGAAGCCATTGATGTAGTTCTTCTAGACATGTGGGCCAACTTCCCAAGCTCCCCCCGCTGGGATTGACCACAGACCATTATTAGCATCATTAATTAATTGTAGTGCTGAGCATGCAGGCCTCTTTCTGGGGTCCCTGTGGACCCCAAAACACGTTCTGTGCAGAATCAGCTTCCCCACCTCCCGCTCACATCTCTATCCTCAGCACCAAAGGCCCAAGACACTGGGAGCTTGAACTAAATTAACTCATTAATCCAAGCAGTCCTGGAGGGAGATGCTACGTATCGCTATGGGCCCCAAAATTAACCTGGTCCATCATGTTCTCGGATTTTAGCTCCAACAGCACTTCTAGAGACTTCCTGGCATCTGGAACAAGCTGCGTCAAGATTCTGAGAAACTTAGAAAAAAATCGCAAGTCTCCCTCTGAAAGAGGAAGGAGGAAGACCACATGTGCTAGGGCTCTAAGCACAGGTCACTGCGCCCGTAATGCTCCCTTAAAAACGTTTATTGCATTTATTTGTGTGTGAGATGGAACAAACACCTTGACCTGGTTATGGAAGTCGGAGGTCAGCACACAGGCAGGAGTCGGTTCTTTCTTTCCACCATGTTCTGGGGATTGAACTCCAGTCATCAGGCGGCAAGTGCCTTTACCCTCTGAGCCATCTACAATCCAGATTCTTTAGCAATCTCATGTAAAAGATCTCTGTATAGAAAGCCAGTTGTCTCCAGTTGTCCAACTGCACAGCAAGGATTCCTAATTGGGTTGGAATTCTTAACTCTCAGCTGGTGAGAGGCCCCTTTCCCATCCCACGGCTCCTTATCTTTCCCTGCCTTTGGCTCCTGCCTCTGTTCCCTCTCTGGTTCAGTGTAGAACCCTGGGGATCAAAGGCCCCTTTGCTTCTTTTTCTGGCTCCTCCATCCACTTTTTTTATGACCTTGGGAAAAATCACCTCCCCTCTCGGGGCATGGCGGCCACTGCTAATAGAACCTTGCGTTTGTAGAATGCTTTTAACTTTATCAAAATGTACTCATGCATTCTCCAAGAGGCGTCAGAGACCAGCTTTATCAAGGCACTGATTTGACAAGTGAAACAGCAGAGAATCCAAATCGCCCAGAGCTCCTTGGAAGTGATCTCCAGAGAGGGCTCTCATGGGCGACCCCTTATAACAAGCCCTGGGATTCTCCCCACAACAAAGCCAGTCCCTGGATATGGGCCCATGGTAGTCATTTCAAATGATGTTAGGGCTGCACAGTCCCAATGTCTTCAGGACTTTATAAGGACAAAGATACCTTTATCTTTTATTTAAAAAAAAAAAAGCCACCACTATGAACATTTCAAAAATTCCCAAAGAATGCTTCAATACCATTTTAAAAAATAAAAGGTTGTGGCTTCGTGGATGAAAACAGGCCATCCTCCAGGCCTGAGCAGATCCTTACTTACCTGACAAGTGGGCATTCTAAGGCCCCAGAGCCCCAAGCTGCCCTTTAGGAGGGGAGAGGAGAGATGCAGGCCCTGCTGCCTCCTTCCAGTCTGAGGCAGGCTGCCTCTGCCTGTGATGGAAAATTCCAGTGCTTGCTCCCTGAAAACCCACCTTGTAGGGAACACGTCAGTTGAGGCTCAGCAAGACAGAAGGGCAGCCATCTAGGCCTACCAGATGTCTGGGATGGGGTGGAGTGAAGGAGGTGAGCTTGCATGCCTGAGGAATTGAGTTTAAGCACTTGAACCCTGAGTGGAAAGAGGGAACAGACTCCTGAGAGGGAGGTGTCCTCTGTGTGCCCTGAAGTGTGCATTCACATACATACTTACAAATAGACGAGTAAATATGTTTTAATTAAAAGGAAAGTCACACATCTGATACAGGTTGGATTAAAGTCCTTGGGTGGGTGTTGGGAACGCTCACAGGAAGACACTACCAGATGAGAGAAGAGCGAATCTTTTTGCTTGTTTGTTGTTTTTGAGACAGAGTTTTTCTATGTAGCTTTGGAGGCTGTCCTGGAACTCACTCTGTAGACCAGGCTGGCCTCGAACTCACCGAGATCAGCCTGCCTCTGCCTCCCAAGTGCTGGGATTAAAGGTGTGCGCCACCAACACCCAGTGAGAAGTACAAATCTTACAGGACCTGGAGGCCCCACAGCCATTGCTAGTCTCCTTCTACTTTCCCTGGAGCCGACCCATTCTCCCTTTGGCCGGCACCTGCTTCTTATCCTTGTCAAGCCCACCATCCCAAGCCCTGTCCCCTCTGCCTGGACATGAGAGGACACCTCACAGCCTCCGAATCCACCTCAGCCTTCCTGCCTTTCCTCCCCAAGGTAGCAACACTATCCTTCCCACAACAAATTAGATAAAGTACCTCACCCTGCTCAGTCTTCCTCCATTCTGCATGGCTCTGGGGCACCCCAGTGGGTCTCCGGGGCCCCACCAGGTCTTCCAAGCTTCCCGCTCTACTGTACAGAAATTTCCTGCAGTGTTCTCAACCCACTGCTCATTCCCAACTCTGCTCTTCCAGTCAAACCCCTCCTCCCTCCAACCTCCTCCACTCCCCATCCCCCCTACCTCCACGCCCCCCCCTTTTCCTCTGGGCCATTTCCACTCCTCCCCCACCCTCAGCTCACACTTGATTCCTTTAAGCACCCACAAGATGCCTACTCCACCCAGGCACTGTTCCAGATGGAGGGGACGCTAGTCTGAGACCTGGAGCTCCGTTCTTAGAACGGCCTCCTCCAGGAAGCCTCCTTAGCTCATTCTCAAAGCTGTGTAGCTTATAACACCACTCAGCCTGCATCCGGGTTAGCAGGAAGCCACGTGCAGCTTAGATGAATCACCACACAGGGGTGCCTGCCTAGGAGAGGACATCTCCCTGTCTGAGAGCTTTCTTTGGATATTCAGTTAGGCTAACCTGACTTCTCATAGGGACCTGACTGCCCGCCCAACAGTGGCAAAAGAAGGGAAGAACCTGCACCCACCGTCAGTTCCCCCAGACCCACCCAGATGCCTAGGGCCGTACTCCCAACTCTCTGGCCCCACACCGATCCCTCCCCCGCTTTTTCCCACTTCTATTTTTACTACTTATGCAAATCTCCCATCAGGCCTAAGCAAAGCCTGTGAGAAGTGGCCCAGTGCACAGGATCCGATAGGAACGACAGATTGCAACCACGCACTCCGGTAAACACGGTCTAATTGCTTTTTCCGAGGGGAAAGTGGGAGGGGGGCAGGCTCAGAAAGAACACATTTCCAGTCAGCTGTGTCAGACCAAGGAGCTGGGCAGGGCTGGACTATGACTTGGGGAAGGGATAATGGGACTTGAGGGGTGGCCCTGGTGACAACACTGGTCATTTGGGTCAAGGGTACTTTGTAATGGGAGAGGAAAGTAGTGCTGAGAGCTGGCTGACCAACTTCACCAGTATCATTAGTTGCACCAAGAATGGACTGGGCTGCGGCTCAGTTGGTAGGGAGTAGCCACCTAGCACACACAAAGCCGTGGGTTCAATCCCCAGTACTGCATAAACCAGGGACGGTGGTGCAGGCCTGTCATTTCAACTCCAGAGAGGTGGAGACAAGAGGACCAGGAGTTCAGGGCCATTCATTGCAGCCCAGGCTACCCAACATGTCCTACCATGTGCTGATTGAGAAGTGCTGAAGGTAGAGGCAAGAGTAATTGTCTGCCCGGATCTGATCGGTCCGGAGTCAGCAAACCCACGTGTGTTGAGATCTCACTCAGTGTCAGTTACTGCCTGACATTAATAAGGAGTGAGCCTGAGATTCAAACCCAGGCCTGTCTGATGTCGAGGTCTTTGAGCTGTAGAGCGCTGATACGCTACACTGTGTTCCTGGGTGCTACTGCTCATGTCTGAGTAACAATATATCCAAGAGCTCATTAAGCACTTAGTCCATGCCTGGCCCCAGGCTAGGGATAAGACAGAGTCCGTGTGCCTTAGAAGTCCTCCATCTAAAGAGACAGGAGGACTGGAACCTTTGGTGGAGGAGGAAAGGGAAGGGAGAATGGAGATGTCAGAGCAAATGCCTCACAGCAGTCTGGGCAACAGGCACAGAGGTGTGTCCTGAATGACAGGTCACTGTTTTGGGGAACAGATGAGGGCTCTTGGTAGGGTCACAGGTCAAGCCTCAGGAGGAGTATGCAAGGAGTAAGGGGGCACGGAAGGTCAAGTTCGAGTGATTGGCTGGGGTAGAAGGGAAGTGGAAAGGCTTGTATGTCAACACACTTCTCTCCAGAGAATGCTGCCCCTCTCCGTGGAGGCTGGGCAGGAAGATGGTGTTCGGACCGTCTACATCTGAGAGCATCTCCTGAGGAATCAGAGTTTGGGTGCTGGGCTCCTGACTGACCCACCCACCCAACCTGGCTGTCCCTGAGAGCAACCTGTAATTCAGGGAACAAAAGCTTCAGATGCCTCCTGAACAGGGTCACCTATCCTGTCTCAAAGCCTGGGATCTAGACAGGTGTTGGGGTCTACCCCCCCCCAGAAGGAGCTGACCCCAACTTCCAGAGTAGGAGGCACAGGGATGGAGGCCAGGCCATATCTTATCTGTAGCCTGAGTGCTCAGAGTGAGGCCTCAAGAGCCAAGGACACCGAAGATATACAAAGATAGACCTGGTCCAGAGCTGAACTCTTCCCTCCTGTGAAACTCTGGTGTGAGGCCTGAGAGGCAGCAGGAGGCAAGGCCCCGGCCCCACATGCCCTGTACCCATGGGGCTTGAGCACGGAGTTCTGCTGGATGACCTCAAGAAAGCTGTTTTCCCTCACTTATGGTGTTTCTTCAGCCACACAAAATTGAGAGTGTGATTGGAACCACACTAGGCGATATGATGTATATGACAATGATGCCATTTGGTGCCATCCACACTCAGGAACCAGGCAGGGCAAGTCGAACCTGCACCTCTACTTCGGAGATGCTTATTGACAAAGAGGGTCACTTGGAGGGTGCTGTTAGTGAATTGAACGCTCTACAGTCAGTGAGGGTGATGGTGGGGGCTGTCTGTGTTCCAGAGAGACTGGCGCACGTAGAAATGAGCCCCATCGAAAGCTAGCTGAGAGACTCAGTCTCAAAGCAAGGCCCAGAAAGGCTGATCCTGCTCAAGGGCAACCTACTCTGACTACCATGATGAAAGTCCGACTGCCTTCCAGGTATTCTACATGCCTGGCTAGGCCGTGTCCTCTTCTGGGGGTGTGTGAGGAACCAGGAATGCCCAGTTCTGTGCGGAGTCAATGAGAGGCAGGTCTCGGCAATACCATTACCTACACCAGATGCTGGAAAGCAATGTGAAGATTCAGGCATTACACTGGCCTGCCCCTGTCACCTGGCAGAATGCACTCAGGCAGTACCCTGGTCAGCCCAGAGCTCCATGATTGCATAGTCTGCATGCAGGTGCAAAGGACCTCTTTAAAAGAAAGACCCCGCCCACTTACGTTCTCTTCTTTTTGCCCACTCTTCTCTTTCCTGCAGTTCCCCTGAGGCAGACAAAAATTTTCCTGCCTCCCTCTTCTCTTCTGTCTCTCTGTCTCTCTGTCTCTCTCCCTCTCCCTCTCCCTCTCCCTCTCCCTCTCCCTCTCCCTCTCCCTCTCCCTCTCTCTCTCTCTCTCTCTCTCTCTCTCTCTCTCTCTCTCTGTCTCTCTTTACCTCTGTTCTCTTTCCTCCCCCCCCCTTCCTAATAAAACTTCTCACTTAAGCTCCATCTGCCTGGCCTATTTGTCCCTCCGCCTCGCCTGCCGTGTAATCCGCCAAAGTCCCTCTCAAGCTTTATCATAACAGGCAAGGCTGAGGGACTTTGGAGCCAATCCTACTTGTGTTAACTTCTGAGTAATCCCGGAGACCCTCCTGGCAGGGGCAGAGGCCTACTGCATCTCGGGAATGACCGCTCTGTCCAGGACAGAGGATGTGAAGAAAAGAGTTCCCTGCCTGAGAGCCCTGTTTGCTCTCAGTCTCTGTTACAGATCTCAGACACACTGCACCAACCCCCAGTGCTCCAGGGGGGTTCATCTAAACATGATTAAACAACCATTAGGGCTCTGCGGTTGGGAAATGCAGATTTACAGACTTCCAGGCCTCCATTTAAATGCAAATGTCGCTTCTAGGCTGGAACTAGATCCTGCAGCATTAAAGGCATCGCCTTCCTCCGCCTCCTTAGTGCTCTGGGGGAGGTGCTGAGTCACCTTGAGCCCCAGTGAATCCCAGAAGGCCAGGACACCTGCCAGACCCGGGAGCAGGCCGGGCCAGGCCCTCAAGTGGAGGGTGAATGTCCCTGCCTCTCCTTGTCCTCGGGCACACTTCCTGGCAGGTTAACCTCTGGCACATAGCAGCAGGTCCCTCATGGGACCTCCATGAGTTGGTGCCCAGAAAATTGTCACTGATTAAAGCAGAGAACCTGCAGCTGAGAGCGGGCAAAGAACACAGTGGGACTTTGTGACCACATACTGTGTGCCAGGCAGAGAATACCATCTTCCTCTTCCCTAGATCCTACAAGGCAGATTTGGGGGTCACTCACACACTCGCCGATTTTATTTTGTCTTTTTAATGTTAGGGATGTGGATGGGACCCAGGGCCTCACACTCCCTAGGCAGGATTTTGATCACTGAGCTGCATCCCTTCTTTAAAAGAGAATTTGAGATGGGAAGTGAAGCATTAATAAAGTCCACTCTGGAGGACCAAGCCCTGGACCAGGATTTGCTTTTTTTTTTTTTTTTAAGATTTATATTTATTATATAGTGTTCTGTCTGCATGTGCACCTGCAGGCCAGAAGAGGCCATCAGATCTCATTACAGATGGTTGTGAGCCACCATGTGGTTGCTGGGAATTGAACTCAGGACCTCTAAAAAGCAGTCAGTGCTCTTAACCTCTGAGCCATCTCTCCAGCCTTGGATCAGGACTTGAAAATAAGTTTCTGTGTCTCTCCAAACTACTTAGCCACCACTCTGGACTCTGTTCCTGAGCTCCTGTGTGGCTTTGTGAGCAACTTGCCCTCTCTGGGCCTCTGCTGAGGGATCTAAAATGAGCATAATAGACAAGAGTCAAGGGACACAGGGTCCAAGCAGTTGGTGGGCATCCTGAGGAGGTACCACACTACCAAGTCCTTCAAATCCAAGCCTGCAAGCAGGGACTGTCTGTGTCTGTACACAATGCATGAGGAGGTGGGGGTACCAGGAACCATGGCCACCTGGGTGCTGTGCTTAGTCTGTTCACACTGTCTCACCTCCTCCTCTAAGCAACCTGGCCAAGCTGGCCTTCAGGATTACTACACATGTTCCATGAGGCAACCATGAAGGAGTGGAGAGTCAGAACGAAGGTCACCTAAGGCCACTGGTATCCCTGAAGAAGCAGACCCAAGGCTCCAGACACTGGCCAGGCTCCTCACACTCCACTCCCAGACTGCTGCTCCCTCTGACCCGGACTTTTCCATCTGGGTGCCCAACTGAACCACATTTTGGGGTACTCAGAGCATCCCCATGTGCCCAAGAAAAACTGAATAGCTCATCACCCCTGGGCTGGCCCAGGCAAAAGACGGAGGTGGGATGGTGTTAGCCAAGGCTATGCCATCCTATATATAACACCTCCATTTCGGCTGGACTGTGACAATTCTCAAAAGTAATTTGGTTTTACAGCTGAAGTAACTTCTCTAGTTTGTTGCTCTCCACACCCTACCAGCACCCCCTGCGCCCAGCAATGGCCAAGGAGGAAAGATGTTTATTCATCACCTGACATTAGTTACCCTTAACTCAGGCCAAAAAGAAAAGTTCTATTTCCTTCCCATCCATCCCCTTTCTGTCCGTAGGCACCCCCACCTGTAAACAGATGGGGGCCTCTAATGCTCATACCAGAGTCATTCCCTCCCACAAGCAGCTTTCTCTTTGAATGTCTGCCTGGCACTCGGTCCCATCTGTCCTTCCTTACAGCTGACCTTACAAATGGGAAGGAGATGGGCAGCGTTTTCTGGTAAGTCGGGATAAGGCTTCAGGCATCAGGCTGTGCTGTTGTTCAGGCCAAATTTGGAGCCAGCCATAGAGACCTAGAGAGCCAGAAAGAGCAACCAGAGAGGAAGAAGCCTTCCTTCCATGGACTAAGATGGCCTGGACTCCGTACCACTCCCAACTGCCTTGCTCTGGCCTCCTGGCTTGAATGCAGGGAATTGTGCTCCGGTGTCCTCTGGCACTAGGACAGCTCTCACCCTGAAATATGCCTAGTGGAGCTTCCCAGTGAAGCCAGCAAGGACAGAAGTCAGTGACTCCTGCTGTCTACAAGCCCTTTCCACTCCCCACAGCTTGCTCTACCCTTGGCCTATTTGCCTCTGATCTTTGTCCTCAGTGATGGAACCACAAGGGTAAGTGAAGCCATGGCCAGCTCTGTACACAGCCATTACCACCCCTGAAATGAGGGGCAAGCTATAGCTGGTAAGGAAGAGATCAGAGGCCCTGATTTAGCCTCCATGCCCAGGTGTATGGAGGTGCTGTTTTCCTTGGCACCAAGACTCACAGGGGAAGAGCACAGGCTTAGGATGTTAGGGGCTCTGATAGCCATCACCCATGCTGTGACCCTGAGCAGTGGACCTCGGTTTAATCATCTGTCTGAGGGGTCCCGTGGTAACCCATTCGACTTCCTGGGATGCTGTGGGCAGAAGCTGGTCAAGACCATGAGCAGTGTCCTGGTTAGGAAGAAACCAAGAGGACGATGAAGGGCAGGACGGAGAGGGAGATGGGTATAAATGAGGTGGGGGGGAGGCTACACACCCGATGACAGAAGGCAGAGGCAGGTGAGTGCATGTTAAAAAGGGGAACCAGATGTGTGCCATCAATCAGATTTTATGTTCCCTGCCCTCCCCTCCCCACCCCTCCCCACCTCTTCCCACCCTACCCCACCCCTCCCCACTCTGTGGATAATTGAGAAGGACACCGATTAGGAGCCTGGGCCATGGGCTCCTTTGTTTGAGGGTTTCTGGGTGAATTATGCAGGAGGTTTCAGAGTGAGGGCCTGGGAGCATTTTATTATTGATGAGAGACAGCGGATCCTCTGCTGACAGCCTGCCTGAAAGATATGATTAGCTTGTAAAATATTAATCACCGTTCTGGGGAGGACATGGATTAAAGCCCCCAAGGAGTGGTGTTATCGATGGTCCCTAATTTCAGGGGACTTTGAAAAGGTTTTAGCGTAACTTGGAGGAGACAATTAAATTCAATTAGAATCACCAGTACTGAAATGTCACTCCCTTCCGGGAGGCTGAGGAGCCTCCCCCCCCCCACACACTGGTGAGGTTCTGTCCTTGCTCTGTGAGCGGACCCATCCTTACCTGTGGCTTCAACTTCTAGTCAAACTCCAGCTGGGGCTTCTCCCCAAAAGGCTCCAAGTCGGATGGCTAATTTTATGTCAACTTGACACAAGCTAGAGTTATCTGAAAGGAGGGATCCTTAGTTGAGAAAATGCCTCCATAAGATCAGACTGTAGGCTATAAGGCTTGTTCTTCCTAGTGATTGATGGGGGACGGCCCAGCCCATTGTGGGTGGAGCCATCCCTGGGCTGGTGGTCCTGGGGTCTATAAGAAAGCGGGCTGAACAAGCCATGAGGAGTAAGCCAGTAAGCAGCATTCCTCTGCATCAACTCCAGCCTGCAGGTTCCCACCCTGTTTTGGTTCCTGCCTTCGCTGCTTGTGCTTCATCACAGCAACAGTAACCCTGACTAAGACACCAAAAAACTATCCACCAGCTTGTCTCCACGAAGTACCTGGGGTACGGCAAAGCCACCTCCTGGGAGTCCCGTGTGATGCTGAGCCAGCCATCTCCAGCTACTTATCCTGGTAGCCTGAAATGCCTGTGACAGAAACTCAGAATCTTGGTCGACACCTTTAATCCCAGCACCCAGGAAGACAGAGAAGTGCTGAAGGCTGGTAGATCTCTTTACATTCTACACAGCCTGGTCTACATAGCAAATTCCAGACCAGTCCGTGCTACATAATGTCTCAAAAACAAACAAGTGGGCTGGAGAGTTGGCTCAGAGGTTAAGAAGACTGGCTGCTCTTCCAGAGGTCCTGAGTTCAATTCCCAGAAACCACATGGTGGCTCACAACCATCCGTAATGAGATCTGGTGCCTTCTTCTGGCATGCAGGCATACATGCAGGCAGAACACTGTGCACATAACAAATAAATAAATAAATAAATAAATCTTTTAAAAAACAAACAAACAAGAACCTTGAAATGCTTTGAGGGATCCCCCACTTCCCTTCTCCCCTGGCCACGCCCCTTGTTCACCTGAATAGATGTGGGAGGCCCTTCTGTGTATTGCGCATGCTCTCTTGTTCTTCATCTCTCCTGACCCCAGCTACAATGCCCCGGGCTAAGACTCCCAGTACTCTGGTACTGTCTGGTCTAACCAATGCTCCTTGCTTATCTTCCCTTTGGCCTAAGATTCCTGAGAAGCTTGGAGTCTGGAGGTACTCAGAAGTGAACCCCCCCTCCCCAGGGGCCAGCTCCCCGATATGAAGCACAAAGTAGGCACTTCGCTTCTGCTGTAAAGTACTTACTCCTCACTTGAACCGCAAGGTAACTGACAGTGGGGCGCAGACCTGGTGGTGTCTGACCAGGTGGATCCCCTGCTTTTAACCGAGGAGCCAGGCCAGCTAATCACTCAAGGAGTACAAAGGTCTCCAGTAGCCCCAGTCCTCTGACCCCCTCCACCCTCAATTCCCACAACTATGAAAAAATAATAATTTCCTCTTTTTTCTTTGTAGTCATTAACTGGGACTTCTGTAACAAAAGACAGATTAACAGGAGAGAAACAAACAGCAGTTGATTGCCATTTGTTCCTGTTGCATACTGGGAAGAATTGCTAACTCTCTAGAGCAGATCTCCGGGGAAGTTTAAGCCTCAGGCCTCACTATCTGTGGAAATAAAAAAAGCAAAAGAAAAGAAACGGCTGAGGGAGGCTAGGACTTGCTGAAAGGAGTTCCCAAAATAAGGCAGGTTTTGTCTCTCAGAAGCCCCAGCTCAAAATTGTGCCAGGGGGGTATATTTGAGGCTGGCATGTTCTGATCCATAGTCATACTTTGAGGTGGTGTGTCCCTATGGCCACTCTCCACAGCCTTGTGTTCTCCGGCCTAATGGTGTATACACACATGACACACATTGCCTGCAATCCTCTCTTGGCCAAGCTTGCTCAGTAGTCTTGCTCACAGTCTTCCTTGGGTCTTATCCATATGTCATATGGAAGATTTCTCTGAAAACTCCATAGGCTGGGGCTGGCTCGGTCAGGAGCTGCATGAGGAGTTGGGATCCACAACATCCATGGAAAAGCTGAGTGTGTCAGCCTGTGTCAGACAGGAGGAGGATTCCCTGGAAGCTTGCAGGCCAGCCAGTCTCACAAAAACAGGGAATTCCAGATTTAGTGAAAGACCTCACCTCAAAAACAGCAGCAAAAAAAAAAAAAAAAAAAAAAAAAAAAAAAAAAAAGCAAGTGGAGATAAAGGCACCTGTCATTGACCTCTGGCCTCTACAAGTGTACACACACACACACACACACACACACACACATATATATATGTGTGTGTGTGTATGAAAATCTGATATATATATATATATATATATATATATATATATATATATCATGTTAGTGTGCACATGTGTATGTAGACAGAATTTCTGTCCTGCCTGGTCCCATAGCCGTTTAGTTCCAAATAAATACACTGAGGCTTATATTAATTATAAACTGTTTGGCTGATGGCTCAGGCTTCTTATTGGCTATCTCTCTCTTAATTATTAACCCATTTCTATTAAACTATGTATTGCCACAAGACTGTGGCTTACCCATAATGCTCTGGCATGTTACTCTTTTATTTTGAGAGATAGGGTGTCTTAGCTACCTTCCTGTGGCTGTGATAAAATTCCCTGCAGGAAGCAACTTAAAGGAGGGGAGGTTTATTTTGCTCACAGTTCATCATGGCAGAATGTAGAGGCAGCAGGAACTTGGGGCAGCAGGTCATATTCTTCTTCAGCCAGGAAGAGGACAGCAAAGGAAAACAGGTATTGATCACTCTTCCTTCTGCAGCCCAGGACCCTAGCTCGGTTTGCTGCCCACTTTCAGGATGGGTACCCCCACCTCAACCAAATCAACACAATTCCTCCCAGGTCCACCTGGGGACTCAGTGACTCTGGATCCTGTCAACCTGACAATTAACCCCAATGTCATCCAGAGTCTCCAGCATCGAAGGCTGGCCTCTCAAGCTTGCTCAGTAGAAGATTAACTTTGAGCTACTCACCCTGCCTCTCCTTCCCCAGGGCTGGGATTACAGGTGTGAACTACGACACCCAGCAGCGCTGGGCATGGAATTCAGGGCTTTATGCGTGCATACAAACACTCTACCAACACATTCCCAACCCCTTTCTGCTGAGTTCTGGGTACTGAAGCAGTTAGAGACCAGACCACACTCAGGGAAGAAGGCAGAAATGATGTTGTGTGATAGCCTCAAAGTCCATGCAATCCCAGGGATGTTTTCTCACGACCATCAGTGCAGACTGTCCTGGTACCTCAGAGACATGATGATCAAGTTCATTAGTGAACATCTGGAAAGCACTTAGACCAGGGCCTGGCATCTCAGGAGTAATCAACCATCCTCCAGCTGTGATTCTCCGTGTGGCTATTGTGTTTATTTAGGAAGAAAGGTTCACAGTCCCGTAGTGGGTTGGGCATCTGAACTGTGACTCCATCCTGTAGTCTAGTCTCCTGCCTGTCACCGCCCTCCTCATCCCATTCCTCCCTCCTTAAATCCCTCCCCCTCCTCCTCTCCAGCCCTGAGGCAAAGACACTCTGGAATTCATCTCCACCCGGTGCACTCAATTCCTGGAGCCTTCGGAGCTTCAATATTGTTGCAGCTAATTTAGCGTCATTAAAACGCAGCAGTTATTAGCGACTCCTCAAGCAGGTGGATGGCGCAGCTCCAACTCCAGCAAATGAAACTCAGTGCTCTGGGAGATTGATCCACTGCTCTTCCACAGTGTCCTTGGCTTCTGAGAGAGTAGAACTGCAGCCTTGACACAAGTCCTTGCCAGGCTGACACTGGGTACTATGCACCCTACTAACTCAGTTATGTGGGAGCCTGGAAACCAGGGATTGGTGGCCTTCACTTGACCACTTAGACTCAACCCTGCAGTTAATTGATTAATTAATTAATTTAATGTTGGGGTACTTGCATAATAATTCAGGCAAATCTGTTTTCGTTTGGTTTTTTTATTTTTTGTTCTGTTGTTTTGTTTTTTGGTTTTTCGAGACAGGGTTTCTCTGTGTAGCTTTGGAGCCTATCTGGCACTCACTCTGTAAACCAGGTTGGCCTTGAACTCACAGAGATCCACCTGCCTCTGCCTCCTGAGCACTGGGATTAAAGGTGTGCACCACCAACGCCCAGCAATTCAGGCAACTCTGGCTCTGCCCCTTGGGAACCTGACACAGTGCATCATCCCTCTACACATGGCAGACAGTCCCCTGCCTCTGTACACATGTGTGGAGGTCCCTTTAAGAGGCAAACTCTGCCCACTTCTGCTCTCTCTCTTTTGCCATTTCTCTTGGGAACCAAACTGTCTAACCTCTCTCTCTCTCTCTCTCTCTCTCTCTCTCTCTCTCTCTGTCTGTCTGTCTGTCTCTCTCTCCCTCTCTTCTCTCACCCCTCTCTTTCTCCCTTCCCCTACTCCCTTTCCTTTCCAATAAAGCTCCCTTTCCATGTAAGTCTGCCTGATGGCATGTTTGTACCCCCTGCCATGGGGTCCATCATGTCGGCACCTCATGCCATATGCCGTATTCCTAACAACACATGCACCCCAAAAGGATCAGAATTCTAGAGCTGGAGTTATAGATGGTTGTGAGCTGCCTGTCTGAACATTGGGAACCAAGCTCAGGTCTTCTAGAAGAACAGCAAGTACCACCAAGCCATCTTCAGCCAACAGCTCTACAGTTCATTATGGTAGTGTTGGCTGGGGTCTTTTCCCCTCTGAGTCTCAGTTTCCCTGAGACAATAGCTACGACTGGCTGTAGTGAGCACCTGCTAAAATTTCAGATTCCTGGAACCCAATCTCTCCTGACAGAACTGGGAACCACTGAGCCCTGATGACCTGAGGATAAGGCCTGGGGAGGGAAAGAAGTTTTGGAATGGAAGGGTGAGCATATTATCATCACCTGAGATCCACTCTCAGAATGAAGGTCTACCAACAGGACACTTGAGAGTCATGAGGAAAATACACAGAAGAAATGGAGGGCAGTGTCTGGCTTGCCATTAGGGCTTTCATGCAAGCCAGCTGTGTCCACTGTCTTCCTAAGAGGTTCACTGGAACAAGGGCTGAAGCCCTTCCTCAAAGCCCTTGTCCTCATGGTATTAGCTTTCAAGTGTTGAGCAGACAGACTTGGGCCCAACCATACCTGCCCCATCTGCCACAGAGGTGAGAGTTATCCAGCTAGCCCTAGTTACCCTCAGATTGTCTTGGTGGTCAAGTGCTCTGGGTCCCAAGAAAGCCGGAGTAGTTGGTCACCTGCTCTTGTTAAAAGCACAGTACTGGGGGCCAACCATGTGGCTTGGTGAATAGAGTGCCGTCTAGCACGCATGAAGCCCTTCTCAGCTTGGCATCAACAGCTCATGGTGGTACATGCCTGTGACCCCAGAACCGGGGAGGTAGAGGCAAAAAGAAAAGGGGAAGGGAAGAAAAACATGCAATTGTCTTTCTGTTTTTCTTCTTTCTTTCTTCCTTTTTTTTTTTTTTTTTTTTTTTTTTTTTTTTTTTTTTTTTTTTTTTTTTTTTTTTTTGATTTTGAGACAGGGTTTCTCTGTGTAACCCCAGCTGTCCTAGAACTCACTGTAGACCAGGCTGGCCTCGAACTCTGAGATCCACCTTCCTCTGCCTCCCAAATGCTGGGATTAAAGGTGTGTGCCACCCCTGCCCAGCAACCGTGCAATTTTCAAAGCTAGATTAACAGAGGCTAAGATCACTGCCTTGCCAATGGAACAGTGAGTTGTCCTGCTGAGACATCTGACCCCCTCAAGCCACCATGCTGTGCTGCGCTGTGAGGCAGCACAAGTTATAAGTCCTTGGCCAGGAAGCAGCTCACAATGAGCAACATCCCCAGTACTTTTACGTGTGTGTGTGTGTGTGTGTGTGTGTGTGTGTGTGTGTGTGTGTAAGCCATTGCAAGCCACAAGATGCATACAGAGGGCAAGGATGACCTTGTGACGTCACCTCCCTCCTTCCACCTCACCAGGTTTCCCCCGGCTAGTATGCAGGCGGTCAGGAGTGTGCAGCAAGTGCTTTTACCCACTGAATCGACTTGTGGGACCCCCAATTCTTTTACTTATTTATTTATTTTGGTTCTTGAGACAGGGTTTCTCTATATAACAGTCCTGACTGTCCTAGCACTTGCTCTGTAGACCAGGCTGACCTCGAACTCACAGAGATCCGCCTGCCTCTAAGTCCCAAGTGCTGAGATTAAAGACATGTGCCACCACCTTCTGGCCAACTCATTTATTTATTTATTTATTTATTTATTTATTTATTTATTTATTTTTAACTCTTAGTTTTAGACAGGGTCTAACTCTGTTGCCCGGGCTGACTTTAAATTTCTAGTCCTGCCTACACTACCTGAGTAGCTGCAATTACTTGTCTAGGAACCTGTGCCCTAAAAACCCACATCTCTCCCTCCATTCACCAACAGCAGCAGCTGGTGACTCCTCCCAGACTTCTATAAACTCAACTCTTATCCAAGCAGCAGCTGGGACCTGGACCTCGCCCTTCTCCTTGGAGCTGTGGCTGCACCATATTCAAGCCACGGTCCTCATCCCTTGAAGAGTGAATCCTGAAGCCATTATAAGGATGCCAAAGTGCTCAGAACCACCCTAATTCCTGGGTCCTAATGTTGCTCACTCAGCCATCTCTGCCTTTTGAGAACCTCTTCACAGCCGGTCAGGCAGCCCCGATTCTGAAACCCCTCTGTAAAGAGCCCAATCCCATTGCAGCTCACAAGCTCGCTCCAAGCCAATGCCCTGGACCCAGAGGCTTCCGCACACCTGCCCCAGGGAGGAAGAAGACCAAGCTGCTTTTCTCCATTTGCTTAATGACCAATTCTCCCGCTGGCCAAGGATGTGGCTTTCACAGCTCTTGTGAGGCATCCTAGGAATTCCAAAGGACATGAAGAAGGTTCCTGTGCCTCACGGGGTATTTCCCCTTTCATCTCCCTCTCCTGTAGATCTCCACATCATTCCTCATGAGGCAGAGATGCTGGTCTCCATCTACAGAGGGGACCATGGATTTCCCTGTGAGCTGGTGTGTTAACAGGTCAATAGGAACAAGAATAAACAACCAAACAGAGGGACACTGCAATGCCGGTCACCCTAGGCCAAGGCCTGAGCCCTGGGCATCACATGCAGATCAGAGAGTGTTTCCCAGAGTGGCTCTTAGAGAGCCCTGGGGTTGGCTGGGCATGGTGATACATGCCTTTAATCCAAGTACTTGGGAGGCAGAGGTAGGTGGAACTCTGAGTTCTGGCCAGCCAGTCTGGTCTACAAAGTGATTTCTACACAGTGAATGCTACACAGAGAAACTCTGTCCCGAAAAACAAAACAAAATGAGAGAGAGAGAGAGACAGAGAGAGAGACAGAGAGAGAGAGAGAGAGAAAGAGAGAGAGAGAAAGAGTGCAGGCATTCTGGGGTTAGCTCCCTGTGGCCCTGCAACCTTGGCCGGTGTGTAATACCTTGGACCTCAGTTTCCTTGCCTGTAAAACTGGGATTATGTAGTAAAGCCTGAGTATCTCCTATCTGAAATGCTTGTGACTCAGAGCAGTTTGGAATTTTCCAGAGTTTGAAAGGTTTATGTATACATAATAAGGTATCTTGAGGAAGGAGCCCAAACCTAAGAGTAAAATTTACTTATGTTTCATGGCTATGCATGTGAAAGGCATAGCCTGAAGGCAACACACACACACACACACACACACACACACACACACACACACACACACACACACACGTATATAAAATTTTTTTGAGAGAGGGTCTCATGTAGCCCAGGCTGATCTTGGACTTATGCCTCTCCTGCCACAGCCAAGTTCTGGAACTACAAGAGTGTACCATGCTGCCCAGATACCTTATGCAAACATTTTAAATAATTTAAATAATCTGCAACTTGATGCCTGGATTTGAAAATGTTCAGATTTTGAAGTCTACCCCACTGGCACACACCTGCAATCCCAGGTACTTGGGTAACTGAAGCATGAGGATTGAGTTTGAGGCTTTGGGCTGGAGAGACGGTCTTTCTCCTTGCAGAGGAGCTAGTTCAGTTCCCAGCTCCTGCATCAGGCTGCTCACAACTGCCTGTAAACTGGAGCTGCAGAGATCTGACACCCTCTGGCTTCAGAGGACACCCTGACATACACACAAACAAACAAACACACACACACACACACACAGAGAGAGAGAGAGAGAGAGAGAGAGAGAGAGAGAGAGAGAGAGAGAGAGAAAGAAAGAAAGAAAGCTTGATGCCAGCCTGAGCTACATAGAGAGTCCTTCTCTCAAAACAAAATAGAAGGCCTGAACATAGCTGAGGGGTAGAGGGCCTGCCTAGCATGGTAGGGCCCTGGGTTCTATTCCCATCGCTGGGTTTCTTTGCTTGCTTATTTCTATTTATGAGTGCTTCCGATTTAAACTTCTGTTTGATGCTCAGCCTGCAACGCCCACAATTCACAGACTGTCTGTGAGCTACGAGTTAAGTTATGGCTTTAAAATTGTGTATGATTGACACTCAGGATAAGTACCCTGCAACTATCAGCCATCAATTCACAATGGCTGTGGTTTGTTAGTCTTTTGGCTGGCTTTGGCGGGAGGAGGGGGCATCCTTGATCACTGTCAGTGTCGTATGGCCAGAGTCAGCCTGTTGGAGGACCAGCTTTGCCATCTATGTCAAAATGCTGTGTTATATGTGATAGGAGGGAATTGGCTGTCTTCTGTCTTCTAGGCTTGGGTCTGCCTTCCTCGGGGCTGGGACCCTGGTGCCTGGGTTAGTATTAAGTATGCTTGTTGAATTAATGAATAAATGAATGAAGGCTAAACTTACTCAGTTTCCCTTAACCGTGGGGAAAGCAGCATGTGTTGTGTTTACCAAGCATGGTTTCTAATTGCCTGGGTGTGACGTGGGTCAGAGACTGACCCAAGAAGGATGAAGTATGGCCAAGGCCAAGGTGTCCTCAGCACCACTGAAGTGTTAGTGTGTGGCTACTAGCAAGCATCTCCCAGAACCATGCTCAAAGATGAGAAAGGCCACAGGGCATGCTCAGAGTGGTAGGGCACACAGGAAAGAGTGAAGATGCTGCTGCAATCGCTGCTCACGCTTACCCCTCCTCCAGGAAGCCCTCAGCACCCTCTCTGCCTTCTCCCACCTCCAAGCTCCTGGCCCTGCTCTGTGCTTTCTTTGTATGTTAGAAGCCCACCATGTGTTTAAAAACAAAATAACCGCTGACTCTTCCATGCCAGCAAAGGAGGGCGCCCCTCACCCCCAATGTCTAACACAGCATTGAAAATAAGCAGACGCTTGAGTAGCCACACTGTGTCATCGTCACTTCCACCTGGCGCTTCTTGGCCTTGGTGAGGAGGAGGTCATGTTCATTCCCCTCCTTCCCCTGCTCTTCCTGCTGCCTGGGGAACCCCCACCCAAGGCTGGCGTTAGTACCTTGTCTTCTCACCAGACTATTGGCCTCGACTGAGGCTTCCTGCCCCCATCTCCACCTCTGCACCTGGAGCTGCACAAAAGCATCCTGGCTTCCCCCCTGCAGCCCGACACACAGCTCTGCATCATTCTGCCAAAACAGGCCATCCCTCCCCTCCAGCCCAGAGGCCTAGCCTGGGCTGTGCACAACCCCACCCAGGCCTTCCCTAAACCTGTCAGAGTGTCTGACCCAAGAAGACGGAGGGGAGCCCAGGCATGGGTAACCCACAGCAGAGTGTCCAGAAGTCATTTCCAGATGGCTTTGAAGTGTGTTCATGAACTCACGTTCGTTTTCCCTGTGACATATTTGACTTCTTAGTCCTCTTTACTTCTGACATTGAGATGAGCCTATTTGTCCTGTCCCCACACCATTGATAAGCAAAGTTTGAAGGCTTCGAGGAGCAGTGTCAGGCTGACGCTGAGCTGGGCACAAGGACAGACGCTGCTCCAGGGAGCTGGGGGTAGCACTTCAGACATAGATCTAAAGAGTCCCCAGAGTCCCCAGTCCAGAAAGACCCTGGCTGGGCCTGCTGTCAGCTACAGAAACTCTCTGGCAAGGCAGCCTTGTCTCAGGAGAGACAAGAACCAGATCTTCCCCCATGAGACAGGTAAACAAAGCACACATACACACAGGAACACACACACACACACACACACACACACACTAGTATGACACCCATGTCAGCCACTAAAGCAGAAGGTGTGACCACCTATGTGGACATGTCTCAGTGCTAGGGACTTGCACTGGTCACCAACAGCCCAGGTGAGTCTGCAGTGACAGATCACCCCAGGTCTTGGAGTTCAGCCCGGCAAAGAATCCTCTCCCCATGTCACCCTGGAGCAGGTTAGCAGGCATCTCTGTCCCATTTCCTCAGGGGCCCAGGGTAAGGGAAGGGACCTCATGTTGTGACACCGTTACCCAACCTATAGGGATTCTGTGGAAGGAAAAGCAGAAATTGAAGAATTCCCATGTATCCCAGGCTAGCCTGTAGCTCACTTTGTAGCTGAGATTGACCTTGAACTCCTGGTCTTCCTGCCTCTACCCAACTCCTCCAGCCAAGTGCTGGGATTACAGGTGTGCACCCACCATGCCCAGTTTATGTTGTGCTGGAAATCGAACCCTGAGCTTCCTGTACACTAGGCATGCGCTATACCCACTGAGCCACATTCCTCCCTGTCACATGCACTTTTATATGGCTTTGATCCGAGATTGGTCCCTATTATATCTACTTGCATTCCATTGGCTGGCACGAGTCACATGACCCCCAGCTATAAAAGCATCCAGGAAATACAGTCATCTTTATGTCTTGAGAGGAGAGGAGAGCTGGACCTGGTGCACACTCTGCTGTGTCAGGGTGTTTGACCCACACATGCAATCTACTGTCAGTCAATGCTCTGGCGGGGCGCTTGATGTTTATTTGACAGGACTTTGTCCATTGTCCCAGTGCAGGGGATATCATGAAGGGGCTTTCCAAGGGTCCTTTGGGCCTCCCTAGAATCTTCCTTCCTGTGATCTGGGCCAGTAATTCTCCATTTGGGATCCATGACACTTCAGGAGGAGTCCCCTAAGCTACTGACTATTAATAAAAGGCAAATCAACTAAAATTCAAATCATTTACTTTGCTAAGAAAATACGACAATTATGTGGGGCGGCGGCTGAGGGGGCACTCAAGGTTAAGCCTCGAATCAGCAGCACCTCCCAAGATGCAAATGAGAGAGGCACAGGCTTCCAGGGGCTATCTGTCCGGGTGGAGGTACGGGGCATTTATAGTTCTCTGAAATAGACATCAGCATGTCACTGACCAGATGGGAGTCTTCTGTCCGTGCCCTGGAAACAGCCAGGAGCAGAGAGAGAGAAACATGGGTGGAAACCGGCTGGTCTCCAAGGGGACTACCTTCATCCCATAGCCTTTAAATCCCCCCAGATCACCTAAGAACAGTGCCCACAAGTGGCCTTGAAGGACATAACTGGGAAAGTGCAGGAGAGCTCTGGGCAGGTGCCTGTTGCCTCAGTGCCTTCCCTTCCTCCATGCTGGACAACTGATACGGGCCAGGTGTTCTAGGACAGGTCACGCATACCCAAGGGAGTGGCTGGCAGCCCTGGCCTTCTCACCTGCCAAGGAGGCTGAAAGTGAGAGAAAGAAAACAGAAGGAATAAAATACTCAAGTAAAGCAGAGTGGTTAAGTCAAACACTTGCTGGTTGATAAGGAGTATGCTGCTAGGTGCCTGCAAGGAACTTGAAGTAGCAAAATGGAAGACTAGTGATACCATTTTAGGATGCAAAAATACAGCGCAATACAGCATCCTCATGTTCTATCAACTCTACAGAGTCCTGGGCTCCAGAAGCTCAGTTCCCCCTTTCCACGTTATACAGCCCAGGATTGGAGCCAGGGAATGCTGCTGTCCACAGTGGACCAGTTTCCCACCTCAGTTAACCTAGTCAAGATAATCCCCCACAGCTGTAGCAAGGAGTGGGTCTTCCATGTGAGTCTAGATTCTATCAACACTCGATTGGTAGCACTCACCATCATACCCGGAGACGCTCTGCAGATCTTCAGGGAGGCAACCACCTTGCAAATTGTGTTTAACTTCCTATTTATCTCATGTTACAACTATCCCTTTTAATTTAATCTTGTATTTGAAAACACAAGAAATTGGCCAGGCATTTGTGGCACACGCCTTTAATCCCAGCACTCAGGAGGCAGAGGCAGGTGGATCTCTGTGAGTTTGAGGCCAGCTTGGTCTCCAGAGCAAGTGTCAGGATAGGCTCCAAAGCTACACAGAGAAACCCTGTCTCAAAAAACCAAAAAAAAAAAAAAGAAAAAAAAGAAAGAAAGAAAGAAAGAAAGAAAGAAAAGAAAGAAAGAGAAAGAAAGAAAGAAAGAAAGAAAGAAAGAAAGAAAGAAAGAAAGGAAGGAAGGAAGGAAGGAAGGAAGGAAGGAAGGAAAAGAAAACACAAGAAATTAAGCCAGGCCTCATGGCACACATCTATAAACCCAACACTTTCGAGGGGAGGTTCAAGGCAGGGAACTGTATGTTTGAGGATAACACGGGCTACATATCAAGATCCTGACTCAGAAAATCAGAGGGATACAGAAGAGAAGAGAGAGACAGAAAAGGTCGGGGAGGGAGGCGAAACAGGGAAGGCAGAGCTGAACTTAAAGATGCCCTACTCCTTCCTTGCTGTGACTTTGGTCAAATTCCCAGATCGTGACACCATCCACATTGCCAATATCTCGATCCCAGAGTGGACAGTGGGGTGTTGTTCACACACCCAGCCCTTCCCTCAGCCTTTCCTTCCTTCCCACTCTGTGGTCCCTCCAGAGCAAGCATCCTGTAAAGTGATATAGCTGATTGAACAAGTCACTGAGTGGAGCCAAGACAGCGCTGTCTTCACAGGGACAAGGAGTGACAGAGCAGACACTTCTCTACCGAGTGTCTTTGAAGTCCAGGCTGTGGCCTCAGAGCCATTGAGTAGGGTGACCTGGGCAGGGCTAGGAAAGTGGTAAGGTGGCTACCACCGTCTCCAACGGCCCCAACTCCCTCCTGCCTCCACTTCTTACACTCCCCTGTGCCCCATAGGCCCTGCACAAGCAAGGCTCTAGAAACTTCCAGACTTCATAGGCTTGGCTGGAGCTCCGTCCTGTGTCCTCAGGAGCATAGCTGCCTTGCTCCCCTCCACATGCAGAGCTCCTAAGGGCTGGACCTCCTTAATTATCTTCGAATTCCTGTGTCTCGGCTAGAGATATAGTCGGTCTACACTAAGCTCCACCCCAGCACTGCAGATACCCAGCATAGTGGGGCACACCTGTAACTCCAGTGTTCAAGAGGCAGAGACAGGAAGATAGGAAGTTCCAGGTTATCCTCAGCTAGTAGGGAGTTTGAGGCTAGCCTTGGCTACATGAAACACTATCTTTAAAAGATAAGTGTTTGTCACTGGGCAGTGGTGGCGTACGCCTTTAATCCCAGCACTCCGGAGGCAGAGGCAGGCGGATCTCTGTGAGTTCGAGGCCAGCCTGGTCTACAGAGCAAGTTCCAGGACAGTCTTCAAAGCAATACAGAGAAACCCTGTCTCGAAAAATAAATAAGTGTTTGTCTAGTTCAGATTCTTATCAATAAAGTCAAAGTCTAGTTGTTCTCCTGGAGGGGACAAGTGTTGTCTGAATTGAATCCAGGGTCTTGCATTTGACCTGCGGGCAACCCTGCCACAGCGGCATAGCCTAGACGGAAAGAATTTATCACTGTTTCCCTTTGATGGTATCTGGTGGACTAAACACACATATTTTCAATTAATTGACCCACCTTAAGTACACAAGGAAAATTTACAGTTGTCCGGTGATCACCACATTCTGAATTGAGGTTCTTTCCAGCATGTGGAAAAGAAACTGCACACTCTTGACAGTCATGGCCCCCAAGCAGGCTAGGTTGCCTGGCCAGCAAGCCCCAGGGATCCACTACCTCTTCTACTCACAACTGAGATCACAGGCATGTGTATCCTGCCCAGTTTTCTACATAGTTCTGGGGATCAAACTCAGGTCCTCACTTATTATATAAATACTTTTCCTACTGAGCTATCTCCAAAGCCTGGAGACTGTGTTCAAGGCCATCCTTAGATATATGTGGTGTTCAAAGTCATCCCGGGCCACATGAGGCCCTGGCGAGAGAGAGAGAGAGAGAGAGAGAGAGAGAGAGAGAGAGAGAGAGAGAGAGACAGAGACAGAGACAGAGACAGAGAGACAGAGAGAGACAGAGACAGAGAGAGACAGAGACAGAGACAGAGACTGAGAGACAAAGAAATTGCAGCACCCCTATGCATTCCCTCTTGCCTTGTATGAGGATTCCAACTTCCCATACTGCTTCAGCACTGTGTATGATGGGGGGGTTTGTTTTGGTTTTTATGATTTGTTTTTATGAGACAGAGTTCTTTGTAACTCAGGCTAGCCTTGAACTTGCTGTGAACTGATCCTCCTGACTCCACCTCCTGGTCACAGGTATGTGTCACAAGCTATTGTACCCAATAATTGCCATTGTTTCTTTTAAAAAATTTAAATTACATTTTAAAATCGGAGGTGGAGCATGAGATGGGTCAAGTGGCATCTCATGTGTGTAAAATGCAGCAACATTCAGGAGTCAGTTCTCTCTTTCCACAAGGGGGTCCCAGGGATCGAACTCGAGTCTTCAGGCTTGGCAGCAGGTGCCTTAAAAAACACTGGTTTTTTAATAGTCATCCTAACCAGTGGGAAATCTCTCTCTCTCTCTCTCTCTCTCTCTCTCTCATTGTGATTTTAATTTTGCTTTCTCTGATAACAAATGGTGTTGAGTGTCTTGCTTTTCTCACTGGCCATTTGTTTATCTTGTTTGGTGAAATATTTATTAAAGCCTTTTGCCCATTTTTAATTGACTTATTTGTCTTACTGTTGAATCACGGGAGCCTGTTTCTTTTTTTTTCCCTACCAAAGCTATGATCTCTTAATTGCTTTGGGGAGCAGAGAGGATTTTATTTGTTGGAAAAACAGATTTGTGTTTAAATCTTGGCTTGGCCACTTTGAGGACCCAGGGTTCCAGAAAGTCCCCTGAGTCCCTGGTTCTTGTCTTCCCTTCTTCTGAGCAGGGTAAGAATGTTCTGGAAAGAAGGTGATACATGACAGTTTCAGTGACACAAGTAAAGTGTATAGAGTGTGTTCAGCTTCTGTTTACAGAAATGTTTCAGGGAACTGCACTGAGCTGGGAGCTGGGGACAGCGGAAGCCCAGAAGGTTGGGGGCAGAGGACACACAGTACCAAAACAAAACAGGATAAATGCATGCATCATGTAACATCAGGAAAAGACAAGCGCAGAGGTACGGGGCTCTCTGGATCAGGTTCTTAGAAGGTTCAAGAATGCAGGAGCCCATCTGGGTGTAAACACAGCCCAAAATAGCAGGGGCTTAAACCACACTGAAGTTTATATGCCTCCCTTTCTCACTCCCTCCTCACCATTCTCTCTCTGGGGAGGGAGGGAGAGAGAGAGAGAGAGAGAGAGAGAGAGAGAGAGAGAGAGAGAGAGAGAGAGAGAGAGAGAGAGAGAGCAGGTGCCCTAAAAGGCTAGAGGGGTCAAACCCTGTGGGACTGGAGTTACAGGGAGTTGTGGGAGCTAGGAACTGAACACAGGTCCTCTGCAAGAGCAGTAATGTGCTCTTAACCACTGAGCCATCTCCCCAGCCCTCCCTTTTAACCAGAAGCAGTAGAACGCCTAAGTGTTAGCTGAACAAACAGCTAAGCATCAGCATGAAGTCTGCTTCCCACCCTGCCCTGAATCAGGCAAGGCCTGGCTATTCCGGTGAATGCTGGCCAGTGGTGTGTGACTGTAAGGTGTGTGAGTGACATCAAGGCTCCTCCTGAAGGGAGGACCTGTGACCTCTTCCAAGTGATCCTTCTTGCAGCCTGCACTTAGCAGAACTTGATAAAACATTGTGAATGCTCCCAGAAGGCAGAACCATCCTGACCTGGAGGAGCACAGCCCTGGTGATAACAAGACAGAAAGAACTTGAGAGGGCCGGAGAGATGGCTCAGTAGTTAAAGAGCGTTGGCTGCTTTTTCAGAGGACCTGGGTTGGACTCCCAGTACCTATGTTGGACAACTCACCATAACTCTTATAACTGCCTATAACTCCAGCTCTAAGGGATCTGATGCCTTCTTCTGGCCTTCTTCTACACCTTAAAAAAAAAAAAAAAGGAAGAGGAAGAAGGTATCATGTTTCTGCCATGGCTGGTCAAGGAAGGTGTCTGTCTCTAAGAAGGAACTATTGAACAAATGTCTAAGCAAGCAAAGAAGGGAGCCAGACAAGGTTCTGGAGAAAGAGCATTCCCAATAGAAAGCCGCAAGGGTTCCAATGTCTATGAACCAGGAGCAAGTTGGAGCATTGGAGGGAAAGCCAGGTCCAGTGATGCCTGTGTCTCCATGAGGCGATGGATTGACTGACTCATGTGCTGGGAACTCAGGCTCCAGTCATACCCTCTTCATGGGCTCTGCCTGGACAGACACACACAGGCACCCCTGCCCTGTGCCCTGGCCTCAGCTTGCTGCTGCTGTTTCATCATACACAGGACATCCAGCAGGGGTTCGGCATGTCAAACCCAAATAGCGACAACCCTATCATCTTCAAAGCACTGCACACTTTTCCATTAGTGGCGCCCAGGCTCCTGGGGATGCTCTGTGCAGCGTTTTCCCAGCCCTAGGGTAAGCTGGTGCCTCTCAGCTGTCATTGCTCCCACCGGGGAGGCTGCAGTGTTCTGAAACCCTTCAGAGACCATGAGGATCCCTATGGCCTGTTCCTGAGGCTCATCTCCCCACAGGGAGCCTTGCCCTGGGAGCCCAGCTTTGCCTGAGTCTTGCTTCCCTGAAGGCGTTCCTGACCCTCCGCCCACAGGTCTCATGCTGCCAAGGACAGCTGTGAACACAGCTCAAACCAACACAAAACCCTAAGCTTACATAAGACACTGTAAGGATTCTTTATGCAGCTTTATTTTCTAACTCAATCACTCAGTTCTCAAACCTGAACTCTCTTAATGACAACATCATGTTGTGATGTCAAAAGGTTAGAGGTGCCTGCTGGGGGACGGCTCAGCTGCACAGCCAAGAGCGAGGGTCCAAGCATCAGGCTGCCTGAGTGCAGATTCCAGTCTGATCCAGCTTCTGTGTCTTCCTCTGCTCAACACGAGAATTACCAGTACAAGGGATTCTGGGAGATTAAGGGCAGGGGTACCTGGCACAGATGTTCCGCCCTAGAGAACTGTACTATTCTATCAACCAGCCCCTTTTTAAGATTAATTGTTCCACAGCCTCTCCCTTGGTCCCTTGAAAGCCAGGGCAGTCTGCAGGGACTCCCTGTGACATCTCCGTCCCACTGCAAGCCTGCCCATGCCCTGCCTGAAGCTCGACTGCCTTCCACCTTCACTCATTACCACAATTATTCTCCCGCTCTGTTGTCCAGACACTCAACTTGCCTTGTATTACTCACACCCCTGGCCAGGAGTGATGGTGCAGGTGGGTCACCCCAACTCTGGAGGGGTGAAAGTAGGAGAAGGAAGAGTGCTTTAGTTATGCTAACTTTAGTTACACAGCTAGGCTTTGCTTAATGCACTCCTACCACAGGGCCTTTGCATATCCATCTAAGAGGGAGCCACTCCATGGTAGAGCACTTGCCTCGCATAGATGAGGTGCTAGATTTGATCCCTGGCAAAAGGAAACAACAGCTACCACAATAAAGAATAAGACATGTCGCATAAAAAGGAGATGCCAGTCAATCTGTACCAGAATTCGATGCTGTGGTATGTCCTGCAGGCTAGGCCACCCCCTGTAAAGTTAAGGCTAGGTGTTCCTCCAGTTGTGGGGGTGCTCCAGCAGCCAATTCACAAATGAGCCAGTCCTCAGGCTCCTGCTTAGCTTGGGAAGACTTTTCCTCTGGGGACCACTTTGCAGGGCTAACCCAGAACCACATGCCCCAGGGAATGGGTGGGGACCTCTAAGGAGTCAGAGCTGTAACTCAGTTTATCCTTCTGCCCAGACTTGCCCACTCCTCTCTTCCTTTGGCTTGAAACAAAAGGGCATCTCCCAGTAAATTCTACCTATCCCCAAAGAACTCAGAGAGGATGATGAACAATGGAAGTTAGATTATGAAGATACTGTGTCCACTAGATCATACTTGCAAGGAGGCAGAGTCAACCAGGTTCTGTGGCCCCTGAGGCTAAACAATACAACATCCCTCTGGAAGCTGTCATCCTGTCTTCCTCTCTGGAGCAGCATTGTGAAGCCTACCTGGGGCCCTACTCTCAGGGGATCAGACCTCCGTTAAAGGGCTGGTTGCCCCTGGACTGCAGAGCTCCACCAAGGCTGGAACCAAATTCATTTCACTTATGAATTATCTTTGTGGCCAGAGGATAGCACTCAACACATTTGGTGAATGGGTCCATGAACGGTTGGATGGATAATTGGATGGACGAAAGAATAGATAGGTGAATGAGGGGATGGATGACTGGATAGGTAGGAGGGTGGATGAATGGACAGATGGACACATGGGATCTGAACTCGGGTCTTCAAGCTTAAACAGTAGGTATATTACCCATGAGTTAGTTATCTTGCTAGCCCTAAAGTGTACCTTAATGTCACTCCTGGGTATCTCTGATACAGTGGCTTAAAACAGCACATGCCTGCAGAATCCCCAGGGACACACAGCAAGTTTTCATTGCAGTTGTGATAAGGTCCTGGCTTCTTGCGTGTCCATCTGGGTATCTTTCTGTCACCTCTCCCCCCTTTTTTCTTTCTTCTCTTTGTCAGAGTTGGACTTGTGTATGATACACAAGTGCTCTAACCACTGGGCAACCCTCAAAGCCCCATCTTTATTTTAGGTGACAATCCATCAGACTTGAGAACACGCAATTCTCCCATCAGTATGTGTGTACACACATGGAGTCAGTCTTTCCCCTTTCTTTCATGAACACCCGGCCCGCCACTGTGTTGACCTACTCCATATTCGCAGCTGAACCCGTGGGGATCCATCATTGACACAGATAGAAACTGCAGCCCATGTGGAAAGAGTCGGATCCGACAGCCTCAGAAGGTCAGGAAGAGGGTCAGTGTCCCTTCTAGTCTGGGGAACTCCCACTCAGCCATAAGGCTGCTCCCTAGCCCCTGTGCAGATGACAAAGGCATCCACACCCAGCCTCCCTCAGCCCTCCCCTAGCCCACAGAGACAAAAGGAGATTATGTGTCTAGAAGGTTCTAGAAAAGCAGTCTGGCCCAGTGACGGCCTCTAGCTAAGACATAGCAAGAAAAACTGGTTCTGCAGGCTGCGTTTCTAGCCGCCATCCTGTCCGACCTTAGCTCAGCCACAGAAAGGCAATGGCCCGATGCCCAGTCTGGGGGTTATGGGTCAGGTGGAGTTCAGTCCACATACTGAAGGGGGGCCACAGACCTCAGACAAGTCTAGGTTTTCTTCTTTTTACTCCATGTCATTTAGTTCTTTGGAGCCTCATTTTCCCTATCTAAGAGTAATCCTAGTATACGGTCCTGAGAATTGTTGTTGAGGTGGGAAGCACAAAGGCTGGCTATAGTTTTCCTTGTTAGCACTGATAATTTTTTTTTCAATACTCAAAAGGAGCAGATTGTTGAACTGGAAGACCAGTGTAGTCCTTTAGGGGAACGGTCACAGAGGAGCAGAACCAGGGCCCCCAGCAGCAGAAAGCCTGTACCTTCCTGGGATTGCCCATCCCACTGTCCCTGGCAGGGTCCTGATGCAGGGCGAGAAGGCCAGAGGGGAACAGCCAGCTCCCCACTCATGTCACAAATCAGGAGGTGGAGACAAAAGCCACCTGATGTCAAGCTCGAATCACTACTCTCCTAACACAGAAGTCCACTTTTGCTTTTGGAGATTTCCAGTCTTCTAATCCTCTCGGCCCTCCTAGGAACACTTGACTGTCTTGTCTGTGTGTGTGTGTGTGGGGGGGGTGTCTTTGTGTGTGTGTGTGTGTGTGTGTGTGTGTGTGTGTGTGGTGTGTGTGTGTGTGTGTGTGTGTGTGTGTGGTGTGTGTTGTGGGGGGGTGGGTGGGTGTGTGTAGCTGGGACTCACTGAATAGGCTAGCCTGGTGAGCTGGGGATCCGTCTGCTTCAGCTTCCCCACTGCTGGGATACAGGTGGACACCACTACACCCAACTTTGATGTGGGGTACTGGGAATCGAAGCCAGGTCTTCACCCCCACATGAAAAGCACACCACTGGTCGAACTGTCTTCCCAGCCTCTTCTGTTTTGTTCTTAGCCTCTCTCTGACATCCAACTCTGCACAACCGCCTTGCCCCTCACTCCTCCTGAAAGGCTTTTTAAAAGAAAGCATTGCTGAACTCAGAGACCCCAGCAAGCTTAGCCTTTCATGTCCTCTGTCCTTGACATGGACACTCACCTTCACTCTGCTGTGGCTCTGCTACTCTGGCCCCTACCTTGGATCCTTTGGGCCAGCTGGGCCCCTCCCAGGATGTCTTTCCTCCATGATCTCTGGGCAAAGCAGAGTCTCTCAGAGTCAGGGCCAGGTGTCCTTTTGTCTGTGACCTTCCCACCCTCCCTGTGGATCCTGGCTTTGGGGACACAGTCTCACAGAGACCATAGAGCTCTGTTCTGAACTCTTCATGCCCATGGCCCAGTGATTGTTAAAGGGCTTCTTGGCCTGGTACCAATCCCTAGTTTGTTTATTCAGCAAATGTTCATCAAATACCAGCTAGGAGACAGATCCTGCCTGAGGGCATGGCCTGCTGGGCTCTGGAGTCACTTCCTCTGCCTGCCTCTGTCTCAGCTCCTCCTGGGGTGGGGGTGCAGTCACCTGAGAGATGAATCCCACAGGAGGACAGCAGTTTGCATGAAGCCCAGATCCTCCACCTTCTAGGAAGGACTCAGGAAACATCTCTTTGCTCTCTCCCCTTTGAGAAGCTAGGGAGTGCCTATCTGGAAGATGGGGCAGAAACCAAGGGCAGGTCCATCCCAGAGCATATGGGGACAGGGGACCTTCTGTAAGCGAAGCCTTCAGGGTCCTAGAGCAATGGTACTAGCAGACACACTGATTTGGGGTGAGCCGCCCCTTGGCATAGGCTCTGCTCTCTCACCAGCAGTGTCAGGGTTGGGCTGCCTGAGGTCCCTCCAGCTTGGAGAAGTTCTGACTGTGAGGACAGCCAGCTGACTAGGAACTGTGGCAGGCAGGCAGGTAGGCAGACAGGCTGGTAGTCCCCTGAGTTCTTCCAAGGTGATGACACAGATAGAAATCATGGCCTTGGAAGACATAGAGTCAGATAAGCAGTGTACATCTGCTTCCACCTAGATGGCCATGAGAGGAAGCCACCCAGCAGACAGCTACAACCACAAGCTGGGAGGTCCTTTAGCTACAGAACTTGAAATGATTAGAACTTGGGACCCAGATGATCAAAAGCAATCTCCCCCTGGGGCAATGTCTGGGGTCCTTGGACGAGGGATCACTGTTTAGACTGTCACCTCCCCACATAGAGCTGTTACTTCTCTGGTCTCCTTCTAACTCTTGGTGACTGCTGAGGAGACCACCAGCCCTGACCTTTTCTGGAATGTTCCAAACAAAAGAATTACTTCCTTGATGCTCTCTCTCTCTCTCTCTCTCTCTCTCTCTCTCTCTCTCTCTCTCTCTCTTTCTCTCTCTCTCTCTCTCATGCGTGTATGTGTGTGTGCATTCTAACGAGTGTGCACATGTGTGCACACAACAGGAGTTGGCATCTGGTGACTTTCTCCAATGATCTCCACCATAGTTTTGGAGATATGGTCTCTCCCTGAACCTGGAGCTCACTGATTAGCTACACTGGCCAGCCAGGGATCCACTGTTCCTGTCTTCCCCTTCCTAGCACTGGGATTGCAGGTGGTCACCCATGGGCTCTGCTTTTCACATGGGTTCTGGAGACCAAACTCAGAGCACAGGGAGCATTTCACAGGCTGAGCTGTCTCCTCTGACTCCTCCCTTGGTTCGCATCTCCATCTTCCTTGCTTCAAGTGCCACTGTTTTCTGGGTTCCATGTCATTCCACCCAGTTAGGAATTAATTCTGATCACTTCTACAGGTGTCCATTAGCCCGAATCCTGCCTCATAGCCTCGGAGCCTTTGTGAAAACAGACTTGGTTTGGAAGGGCTTCATCCATCTCTTAAAACTCAGCTCCCAAAGCATGCCATCCCCACCCCATAGAATTTCATATCAACCCAGGAGCTTCCCCAAGCAGCAAGCTCCATGCTTCAGTGACTAAGTCAACAGCAGGCTATTTACAAGGTGGTTTCTGGACTGGGGGTGCAGGGCAGTGGGGTGCAGGGGGACTAACCTGTTACCAGGGCATGAGAGAGAAGGAGAGAAACAGAGAGAAAAACAATGGTCCTGAGTCCCTTCATGGACTCAGCCACCTGGTCACTTTTGCTTTCCCTTCTCGGGCTGACTCAACCAAATGTTTCTTGTCCAGCTGCAAAGGAGTCTGGGCAATAAAATTGTTCTGGTTGCCTAGGAAAGTCCAACTGAACCATAACTGAATGGACACTGCCCTTGTCTGCTCCAGACTTGCCATAAGGGTTAACCAACAAAGGATATGAGGTCCTAAGCTCAGTACCTGGCACATAGTAGGTGCTCAACAAAGCTGATAGCTCTCTTTGATTTCCTCCATCACCAGTACCAGATGCCCAAGGGATCCGGCCCTTCTGCAGCCTGCTGCCTCCTGACTGATTGCAGGGTTCTGCGGTTTAGCACAGGACCAGCTTTTAGGCTGCTCTCCCCCCTCCAGCAGCCCTATTCCTCTTCTCACTTTCCCCTTTCTTGGCTGGAGCTGCCCTCTCTACCTTCTGCCCCCTGCACTTTCCCTCTACAAAGCATTGGTTTACAATGGACCAGAGCAGCTCTAGTGGGCCAACCTGTACTATGTTACCACTGTGTGAAGTGCAGAAAATCTTTGCTTCTCTGGCTGTGGATGCCTTCCCACTCATTCCACAGGATGCAGGAGCCCAAAAGGCAAAGTATCCTTAACATATTGCAGCATCAACAACTAGAAGCAAGTCTCACTGGACCCATTTTAGAGATGAAGAAATCAAGGCCCAGGGGTCACAATGAGGTGCTTCTAAGCTTATTTGGCCTTTTCTTGCAAAAAGAAAATCCAAAATTCACTCTTCAAATCATGCCACCCTCCTCAGGAGTCAGTCTGACACAGATTGCTCAAGAGCTCAGTGTGTGCCTGCCTTTAGCATAGGGCTGGAACCTTACAGAATTGTTCCAAAATCTTCATTCAACTTTCCAGCTATGTCCCAAACCCCAAGGATATACTCAGAGTGGCTGGAGGCCAGGTCTAATGAAAGAAGGCCTGCCCTGGTGTGAGGCCCTAAGGACAAAATGGAGTTTCAAACCTGGGTTTTGCAAATGTGAATGCATTACAGCAGAGATCTAGGGAGGAGCCCCATGAGTAGAGAAATGGCCCGTGTGGTGGCAGAGACAATGGGACAGTAAACAGATGAGCTTGGCTGAAGCACAACGGGCGTTTGGAGACAGTGACAAATGAGGCCAGGACATCACAGGGACTGGGGAGAATGGGCCAGCCATTTAGATTTGATTGGAGAGGATGTGGGAAGCCCTAGGAAGTTCTACAGCCAGCTTGTGGCAGAAAAGGCATGTTAGAGCTGAAGAGAGATGTCCTGAGAGGTCTGAGAGTACAGCCAGGCACAGGGAGCTCTCTGCAGCCAACCAGCATGGCAGGACTGGAGGCATCAGGGATACTGTAGAGGAGGGACAGTAACTGGATTGGGTGTGACAGATAGCCTGTGTCTTAGCAGCCAGATTCGGCCACCGGCTCTTGATAAGCCAACTAAAGCAGCCAAATTAATAGTAAAAACAGAAAGCAGAGAGTTACTCAATATGGCCACATCAGGAAGAGGGACAAAGACATCCGATAGCATCCCAAGTCCATCTTTGGGGTCCAGATGTGAGGCTAATGTTCAAGTAGAGGCCACATTATGCATATCTGAGGAGTCCAGGTCAAGCCGTGGTCTTGCCTGCCATTAACCCATTGTTGCCTCTCCTGTAAGGTGGTCTAACAGATTGCAAAGCTCTTTCCAAGAAGAAAACTCTCCTCTCTTGCTGGCCCAAGCTTTAGACTCTCTCTTCTCCCACACTGAGATTCCAAGGAATCCCAGGGTCCACTGTTTCAATAGTTTTGAAAGCCAGAGTGAGAGCATGATGTCTCTTTAGACCATTTCTGTCCCTGCTAGTAGGTTACAAGACCAAGATGCCAGGAGGAGGCAACCCTGCTGGGAACAAGTCCACAGCTCTGGAAGACTCGTGGCTTGCCTCCCACTACCCATCTTCTGTGTCTGAGTTTGTCCTTTTAATATACACATCATCCCACCTTCCGGGCAAGTGCAAAGATTCATGGGAGAAAATCCATATGAAGCCCTCCCCAGGACACCTGTAAGCACAGGCCTGGGCACTGCTCATCTCCCACAGAGGCCAGGCCGCTTACTTATTGCCTGCTTGGCACCATGAGCCGTCTCAGTCATACCAGCCTGTTTCCTGAAAAACAACTCCCTGAAATGGGGAACATCACACCTGTTTGAGGCATAGAGAAACACTGAAGCACAGGGGACACTTTCAGCACCATCAGCGCTTACTGATATGGGCGTGAGGCCTGCACATAACTCAGTGGATTGAGTATTTACCTAGTATGCAGGAAGCCCAGGGTCTGATCCCCCAGCACCACATAAGCAATATCTGGGAGGTAGCAGCAGACAGATTGGAAGTTCAAGGCCATCCTTGGCTGTTTAGCCAGTTTGAGACCAGCTTGTGCTATATAATACTCTGTCTAAAAAGGCAGTGGATGGGGAGAAGGGAAGGGAAGGAAAGGGAGGGAGGGAGGGAGGGAGGGAGGGAGGGAGGGGAGGAGGAGCGGGAGGAGGAGAGGGAAGGAGGGAGGGGGAGGGAGGGAGGGATGAGGCTGGAGACATGGGTCCATGGTGAACAGTACTGGCTGCTCCAGGGGCTCCAACACTTTTGGCCTCTGAAGGTACCTGTACTCACACGCATCTATACATAATCTCCCAGAAGATGGAGATTTGGTTCCTGGCACCCACAGGGCAGCTCTCAGCCATCTGTAAGTGTGATCCACTGTGATCCACTGTGATCCACTGTGATCCACTGCCCTCTGCCGGCTTCTACATATGCTACACACACATACACGTGGGGAAAGCACCTATGCACTTTAAATAACTTAAAAGTCATAATAATAAATAAATCTGAAAGGAAATAGATCATACAAGAATTCAAATATCAGGGAGTCAGTGACTCGGGATGAGGGCACAACACAACTGTTCTCAATCATCAGGCTTGTGGAGCTGATTTTCCAGGTCATGGTGACTTGGGCATCTGTCTGGGTACTTGTGGTCCCTCCTTAGAATCATTCAGGGTCTAATATGAAGATTCTGGATTTGGAGGGCTATGGTGGGGGCCCAAGTCCCTCATGCTAACCAGCTCCTAGATCATGCTGTTTAGGGCAAAAGGCAAGAATTTTTCAAGAATGGTTTATGGGATGGTTTACTCATCCTGGGACTAGCTAAATCTGCAGCCTGGTAGGGCTGTTGGGAGTTGGAGGAGATGATGTCTGCAGGTTCTTCGAGCATGAAGCCAGAGTGGTGGAAGGAATGCAGGGAACCCTGCTCTGGCCACTGTTGCTAGTGTGGCTGTGGGCTCCAAGCCCACAGTGAAGGCGGAGCCTGACTGATACTCCCATCTCAGGATGGCTCCCGCCTCCACCTCTTCCACCCCAGGAAGAAACAGCGGGACACAGGCTGCCATCTCCTATGGCAACCATGAATTTCACATTCAATTTCTCCATCAAGTTCATAGGCAACACCCAACCTGACCTTATTTTATTTCCTAAATCTAAATGGCATAGGCCTTCATGCCAAGCCTTTGAAACTCTTTCCAGACTCTCACCTGCAGCATGTCTTGTCCTTTCCTGATTCCTGGTGTCACTGCCTCTGATCTGTGCTCACCTGAGACATAGGCAGCCCATGGTCCTTATGGGTGGTGGGTCCAAGTTCAAAGAGGAGAAGAACTTCCACAAGAGATCTTGAATGAGGAAGCATCCTTGCTTTCTGGGAGCCTCAATGTCTTCATCTCTCAAATGGGTTGATAGGGCCTGGGCTATGTTGGCTCAGTTGGCATGGTGCTTGCTGAATAAGCATATGGACCATAGCTCAGATCCACATCACCCATGTCATAAGCCAGGCACAGTGGCTGGCATCTGTCATCCCAGCACCCACCGAATGTGTACAAGTGAATGTGGGCAGGAGACTGAGGGTGCGTGTGTGATGGTGTGCATGCGGCAGTGTGAGCTATGATGGGTCACAGCATGTGCGTGTGTGAGACCAGTTGTGATGGGGAATGTACTGTGCATGTTCATCTTATTGATTGTTGAATAAAGTACTGTTTGGCCAATGAAATAGCAAGTTAGACAGGACTAGGAGTCAAAGAGGATTCTGGGAAATGTAGTAGAGAAGTGGTGTTCCAGGCAGGAAGTGACATAGCTAGGAGACTCATATTTAAGCAAGGAGAAACAGGAAGTGTCTCTTTTCCCCTTCGCATCCTCCAGCGGCACCATGTGAGCCATCGGCAAGAGAGGGCACCAGCGAAAGGCATCCTCTATAAGATAAGTCTTATAAATATATACATTTATGATAATTAAGACTGAGCTAGCAGGTGAGAAATCCTAGTCATTGGCCAAGCAGCGTTTGTACCTAATACAAGTTTCTGTGTATTAATTTGGGCCCTAACTCAGGCGGGCAGCTGGCGTAAAGTGCACACGTGGCAGTGGAGCTCGGCGGCTTTTAGTGGAAAGATTTATCGTAACACAGTTGTGTGTGATTGTCTGTGTGATTTTGTGTGGGAGTGTGTCAGTATAAATGGGAAGGTATGAGAGAGAGTACAGTGTGAGTGCATGCGTGTGTCAGAGTGTGTCAGTGGCTGTGTCCCTGTGACTATGTGAGTGTGTAAGATTGTGTAAGTGTAAATGATTGTGTGATACCATGTAGTTCTGTTGAGTATGCGTGTGTTTGAGTGTGAGAACATGTGTGAAGGGCAAGTGTGTGTCACTATGTTAAATGCATATCACTGCATATGTGCATATTTGTGTCACTGTGTCTGAGACTATGTGTACATCTGAGAGTGTGTATGTGATGTGTGTAGATGTGAGTTTGTGTGTGAATTTGCACATATGTAATACTCTGAGTGTGTATCACTGCAGCTGTGCTGGCATTTGAGTGTGTGCAAATGTGCAATATTATGCATGTGTGAGAGTGTGTTAGGGTGACTGTGATCATGTGTGAGTAAGAGAGTGTGAGAGCATGTGCTGTGTGATTGTTTAACAATGCGTGTGCATATGTGCTAGTGTGAGTGTATGTGTGAATGTGTGTGCATTTGAGAGTGTTTGTACGATTATGGATTATGTGTTTGTGAGTGTGTGGTTGTGATTTGTGAGTGTGAGGATGTTTATAAGTGTCTGAGAGTGTGATTCAATTAGCATGTGTGTGCGCACACATGCAAGTGTGAGGTGAGTGTGAATGTTGAATATTTGTGTGAGTGTATAAGTATGTGAGCATGAGGGGGTTTGAGTCTTTTTTTGTTTGTTTAGAGACAGGGTTTCTCTGTGTAGCCCTGGCTGTCCTGGAACTGGCTCTATAGACCACATTGGCCTACAAACTCACAGAGACCCATTTCTGCCTCCTGAGTGCTGGGATTAAACATGCTCACCATCACTGCCCAGCAAGTTTGAGTCTGTGAGTTAGTGTGTATGACTCAGTGTGAGTCCGTGTGTGTGTGTGTGTGTGTGTGTGTGTGTGTGTGTGTGTGTGTGTGTATGACTCAGTGTGAGTCTGCATGTATGAATGTTTGAATTTATGAGGTCTTGAGAATATTGAGATTGGGTGTGAGTGTGTATTTTGAGGCTATCTCACTATGTAACCAAGGCTGGCTTTGAATTCACCCGCCTCTGCCTCCTTAGCACTGGGATTCCAGGTGTGAACCCCTACAACTGGCCCATTTCAGCATCTCAAGACCCAGGTAGGGCATGTTCAAGGCCCTGGGTTCGGTTCCCAGGACTTAAAACCGCTCAGTCAGTAAGCATGGTGGGCAGGCCAGGTAATGTCCAGCAGCCGGGAAGCACATGTCCAGATGAGCTTGTCCACAAAAAATCTTTGGATGAGTATGGAAACCAAAATCACCCCAAGGCATGCTGGAATCTTCTGGGTGAGATGTAGAAACCTTCACCACAACTCTTCCTCATCCAGTCCAGCCTGCTGCCCTGAATTGCAGTGCCTGCTAAACTAGACCATACACTCTGGGCCTCAGTCTCCGAATTGGCCAAACAAGTGTCAATTCATCTCGGACCTTTGCACTCCAAAGGCCCACACCTTCTCTCATGTGTATGGACACATGGAGGCACACACCTGTACATTAAGAGGGTTCATGTCTTCCTTCTTCCGTGTTTCCATGTTTCTCTAATGCCCCCCCTTGTCCTCCACACCAACTTTCCTCAGCCCTGGGCTCTCCATTCACCTACCATGGTCACCAGGGTTATGACCTCCACCTTGGGAAACTGAACTGGACACAGCCAGGGCCAGCTGCAAAGCCCACTGCCCAGGATGGGCCTGTTGATCTGTGTGCCATCCATCCGAGGGCTCTGCCTTCCCCTGGGGCCACCATGAGAGTTCTCAGTTTATTCTGCCTGAGCACGCAGGAGACCAGATTGGTGGCGGCCAGGCACATCCACAGAAGCCCAATATAGACTTCCAATTATCTTTTAATTTCACTTCTGACTTCATTTGTTCATTTCAGTTTTCTCTAAACAGAGATTTAAAAAAAAATGTAATTTATGGCATTTAGGTAGCGTTTGTTCACCTGCAGATGGAATGCGACCTGAGTTGGAGTTCGAGGTAGAATCCTAACGCTCTGAAAGAGAGGTGCTGCCCGCAGGGACCCCAGAGCCCTCTTTCTTCTGCCTTCTCTGTATGAGCGGTGGCTTGTGACCTTTCCGATATGCAATTCTCAACCCTGGATTCCACTCTCCTTCTGTGCTTGGGCCTTCATGGAGTCCCCCACAGTAGGCAATCCCCCTCCTCTTGAGGGTCCTCTCCTCTCATGGCTACCTTCTCTGCAGCAAAGGAACAATAAACACACATTTCAAACATTCTCAAGACTGCTGAGAGGTGGAGACCTCCATCTCATGTCTCCCAGGGGGGTCTGTGGGCATCAGCTCTGACCTGACCTGCAGCCCACCTGATTCAGCTGACGCCCCCTCCCTTGCTGGGTCTAGTCCACCAGGTCCAGGGTCACTGGTCCACGAGGAGTCAATCCTGCAGAAGACAGACACCTTGCTCGGGACCTTTGGGTATAATAAAGATTGAAAGAAGAGATTGAGGAGGGAAGAGCCAGTTTGGAAGGATGGAGAGCTCAGGAAAGCAGTCATGCAAGGGCCCAGGGAGGCCTGGAGTGTTTGACTGGACCTGGGCAAGTTGGAAAGATTCCCACCAGCAAAGATAAGGAGGTCTCGCCTGCAAGAGGTAACAAAGCTGAGCACTCTAGGCAGTGATTGGAACACAGCACAGAAGGGTAAACTGAGGCTGTAGAGCAGAGGGTCACACAGATAAGGGTCTGATAAAGGGGTGAGGCTCCTAGGAGGCCAGCAAGATGGCTCCATGGGTAAAAAGCTCTCAGCCAAGCCTGGCAAACGGAGTTCAGTCTCAGGGTTTACATGGTGGGAGGAGAAAACAGGCTCCTAAGGTTGGCCTCTGACCGTCACATGAGTGCTATGGCATGCACGCACACACACACACACACACACACACACACACACACACACACACACACACTGTAACAAAAAAAAGTGCAGAATTTTCCCATGATCAGAGCCCTCAGAACCAAGTTCCTGGGCCCTCAAAGTGGATCTTATTTTCCCTTTTCAGTCAGAGGACAACATTTAAAAAGTGGAGCATGTACAGAGCATCTAGGCAGCTCAGCCACCTGAATCCTGGGCACCGAGGGAGGCTTATGCAGAGCAGAGCTGGGCCCAGCTCTTGCTCACTGACTTGGTAACTCTCTGGTAGCTGCAAACTGCACCCACCCTTGAGGACCCTTGGAGGACCCTGGTGTGTGTGTAGTGGGGGAATAGGAACAGCTGAGAATCACAGAGCTTTAGCAACATGGGAGCTCACACATGTTAATTATGACCTGAGGAGGTACATATTCTTTCACACATGTTAATTATGACCTGAGGAGATACACATTCTTCACACATGTTAATTACAATCTGAGGAGGTGCTGTCACATTCCCTCCCCCATCACTTTTCAGATAGGGAAATGGAGGCACAGAGAAGTGAAGCTACTTGCCTAAGGTCACACAGTTGGTGAATAGCAAACTTGAGCAGTTTGGGTCCAGGGTCCACAGTGCTAATGTTAAGGTGGGTGTGGATGGGTTTGAAAAGTTTCTACATCCAATAAGCCTCTCTGCCTATGCAATAATCCAAAACAGACCAAATCAAACCAAATTAGAATAAGCCTTCCAGTCCCTCAAAGAGGAGATGGGGGGGACCAGAAAAAACCGAGAGTCTGGTTTCTGGGGGACAGTTTAAATACCCGAGCATCTCTGGGGGAGGGGCAATCATTTCAAGGGCTTTCTGAGATGCAGCAGGGTTTGTGGGGAGATGGAGGAGTGGGGCTTGGGTCCACCATAATATTCCAGACTCTTTGGGTACATGGATGCCAGGGGCTGGGGCAAAGCTTTTACCACAACACCCCAGACTCTTTGGGTATATGGGGTGACCACCTTAACGGGTGTCAGTCCTCCACCGGCCTCTTTCCCTAAGAGATTGACTCATCTTGAAGAAGTGGGTGGGTTCTAGGGTCTTGCTTTATTTCCTGGGCTGCTTCAACAAAGCTGGTTTCTCTTCAACTTGTCAGACACAGAGGGCAGAGACCGTCAAGAGCCAGTCAGGTGGCTTGGCTGTTGGCCCAGGCTCAGCCTCCCCCACTGCTTCCTCACTTGACCAGTTAAATGCTGACCCTTTTGTTGGAGCCAGGACCATCCCTACTCTCCTGGTACCTGTGGCTCCACCTGCCCCAGGAACCACCACAAAAGCTGCCCCAAGCCTCCAACCCAAGGATTTGCAAAAGAGAAAACAAATGCGCTCACACACAAAGACCAACTGCACTGCTTCTAGGTATCCAGTGACAGATCCTCTAAGAAAGAGCTTCCTTCCTCTTCGAATCTCTGCTGGCACTCCAAATGCCCGCCAGCTGCAGCAGGAGACTGATCTGGAGCTCGGCCTCTGGTTAGGACCCTCCCTCCACCCCCATTTCAGGGGAGGATCGAAAGAGGCCAGCAGTGACCTTAGCCTTCCTTTGCCCCAGTGCCACCTCAGCCAACTCAAAGTCACCTCTGCTCCAGCAACTCAGCTGGCCAGAACCAGCTAGGGACTCCCTCCCACTCCGCAGCAGGATCCAGGAACTTGCCCCTATTGGGCAATCATTAAGCAGATTCTTGGCATTCCTCTGTCCCTGGGCAGCATGCTTCCCACCAGAGCAGGAGCAGAGACCCACGACTGGCATTTGGACATGCAGCTGACCAGCAAGGTGGTGCTGTCCGCAGCTGCGCTACTCCTGGTAACTGCGGCTTACAAACTCTACAAGTCCAGGCCTGTCCCAGCTGGTCAAGCAGGGAGAAGTAACAAGGGCCACAAAGCAGACTGTGAAGCAGAGGGCTTGGGGGAGGTTGCCTTCCAAGGGGCTCCTCCAGGGACCTTGCCAAGGGGACCAAGACGCAGGAAGGCTAGCAGGGGGGCTGGGATCCCACTGGACTGCAGCTTGGAGGACCCAGGAGACTCCTGCCAACCCGTCACCTCCAGATCTGGGGAGTCCACAAGAAAAGGCTCTGATGAGAATCAGGAAGGGCAGCGCCCGGAATCCCAGCATGTGTCTCCTCCCTGCGGTGGCCAGGAAGCCGGAACAGCTGTTAGAGGTAAGCCCTACCCTCCCCACCTCCCTCAACTGGGCTGTGAACCTACAAGCTCCCCAGCTAGACTTGCCCCTGGAGTGGGCGGCAGCTGCGTGGGTGACAAGCTATCTCCATGGCCAGACGGCAGACCCCCAGATCAAACAGGGTCTGGGGACCCAGGTGCTCCCAACTGTTGCACGGATCCCACTGTGGTCAGCAGTGACATGGACCAGAGCTGGGTCTTCACCCATGTGACAGGGGTCAACAAGGGAGAGGCTGGGGCCCTCCAGGCTGCTGCAGACATGGGCCTGGCCACCCAGCAGCGGGAAGGAGCCACCAATGCCTCCTACACCTTCTCATCTGTGGCCCGGATCCGGATGGAGGAGAATATTATACAGAAGGCAGAGGGACCTGGGCCCAAGCTGAAGGGGAGGGTGTATGACTACTTCGTGGAGTCCACATCAAAGGCTGTCTCCAGGCCCATCCCCTGCTCGGCAGCTCTGGCTGATGCTCCATCCCCTGGGCCTGGGCCAGAGCCCCTGGTCACAGGAGCAGACTCCAGAGGCCAAGCTGATAATCCAGAGGGTGCAGCTGAAGTAATGTCCCCACCTCCTGTGCCATCCCCCTCTGCACCAGGCTTCAGCAGAAAGGTGAGTCTTCTGCAGATCGCTGACAACCCAGAGCTCCAACTGCAGCCTGAAGGTTTCACCATGCCTGCTCCTGCCCACCTGGACCAGGAAGCCCAGATCAATTCAGCCTGCAGCCATGGGGAGCCCCGTGTGCAGCTTGTAGCTGGGACCAATTTCTTCCACATCCAGCTCACCCCAGCATCAGCTCAGGATGTCCGCCTGGACCTGGGCAATTGCTACGAGGTGCTGACCTTGGCCAAGAGGCAGGGCCTAGAAGCTCTGAAGGAGGCAGCCTACAAGGTGATGAGTGATAACTACCTCCAAGTCCTCCGCAGCACAGACATCTACGGGGGCCTGAGTGGGACAGAACGGGAGCTGATCCTCCAGCGGCGGTTCCGTGGCCACAAGTGTCTGGTGGTGGCCGACGTGTGTCCCCAGGAAGACAGTGGCCGCCTCTGTTGCTATGACAATGTGCAGGATGCTTGGCATTTCCTGGCCCAGCTGCCCATGGAGGCCATGTCCCAGGGTTGCGCTGTCTGCACTCTCTTCAATTATCTGTTTGTGGTGTCTGGCTGCCAGGGACCTGGGGGCCAACCTTCCAACCGTGTCTTCTGCTACAACCCCCTGACTGCAATCTGGAGCGAGGTGTGTCCACTGAATCAGGCCCGGCCACACTGCCGGCTGGTGGCCCTGGAGGGGTGCCTCTATGCCATTGGAGGTGAGTGTCTGAACACAGTGGAACGTTACGACCCTCGAGTGGACCGCTGGACCTTTGCCCCGCCACTCCCCAACGACACATTTGCGCTGGCGCACACAGCCACAGTGTGCGCCAATGAGATCTTTGTCACAGGGGGCAGCCTGCGCTACTTGCTGCTCCGGTTTTCAACCCAGGAGCAGCGTTGGTGGGCCAGCCCCACAGGGGGCAGCAAGGACCGCACAGCTGAGATGGTGGCCGTCAATGGCTTTCTCTACCGTTTTGACCTCAACCGCAGCCTGGGCATCAGCGTGTACCGTTGCAGTGCCAGCACCCGGTTCTGGTACGAGTGTGCCACATACCGCTTGCCTTACCCCGATGCCTTCCAGTGCGCTGTGGTGGAGGATCACATCTACTGTGTGGGACGCAGGCGTATGTTCTGCTTCCTGGCCGACCACATCTCACCCAGGTTTGTGCCTAAGGAGCTACAGGGTTTCCCTGCTGCGAGGGGTACCCTTCTGCCTGCCGTCCTGTCCCTGCCTGTCACTGATGTGCCTCAGACCCCTGTCTAGCAGCCCTTCTGCTGGGCTCCATCTCTGCCATTCACTCTGGGTAAGAAGTGGGCAGGAACATAGCCGTGGGGTGGGGTGGAAAGTTATCTCTCCTCCACCACAGGCTAAAGGGTCTTGGAGAACTGTTTAACATCCACAGTTCTCAGGCCTGCTACAACAGTGAAGCCAGGACCCAGCATTCTAGGACTGCGGTATCCACAGCTGCATGAGCGGCTAAGCAGCACCAAACTTCCAATCAGAATTCTGGCAGGGGCTATTTCAGGACCCTACTAAAACTCAGGGCGTAATCTTATCCCAGTCACAGTTCCAGGTGTCAGGGGGTCCCTCAAGCTTCTCGGCTTTCTGTGAGCCACTACAGACCACTTTCCTAAGCATTGGGGCCCACCTTTGAAGATTCTAGAAGCATCTATAGCACAGATGGGAACAACTGAAGGAGGAACTCAGGATATCCCTGAGATTCAGCCAGAAGGACCGGCATGGCTAAAGCTGAAGACACCCACAGGGACACCTGTTTGCAGAGCACACTGACTAAGGCCCATTTTTTTCTTTTTTCTTTTCTTTTTCTTTTTTTTTTTTTTTGGTTACCCCAAGTTCTGTGTGCTGGAAGGAAGAGAGGTATCATCTTAGCATGAGTTCTATTTGAATATTAGTCATTGCACAACTGAGGTCTTGGGAGATGGGGATGGGTGTGGTTCCAGACCTCCTTTTTGCAGACTACTGCCATGCCCACTACCACCTGACCAGAGTTCAGAATCCTCTCTGCCTGCAGGCCAGGGCAGCCACCACTATTCAGCTCCTCAGCCTGGCCTTCTCTGTGTCTGGTAGCCATCTTGTCTGCCTTGTTGGATGGGAAGGAATGGGAGAAGCAGGTCGGGATGGAGCTAAGAGATGGAAGATTCTAGTGGAGCATCCAGGTCCTCAATCTTTTACATCCAATGAGACCCAATTCCGGGAAGAAAGACGGAGGAGAGCCTGATCCAACATGTTAACCTGCCTACCGTGACTTGTTCCATTCTAAGGGAGACAAAGACATCAGGAAGAAAGCAATGATGCTGTTGGAAGCAGCCAGGAGCCACGAGGTGTGCGTCACAGTTGGGATGGGCCTGACAAGTGGGAGAATAGCACTCTGACCCTGTGTCCCTTTAAAGACCTCACCAGATCCCATGGGTGGCCGTGCAGACCCCTGCGTGGCCACGAAACTGCTGGAACTCAGGTTGAGGGACTTTTTGGAAGATGCAGAATTAGAATGTAGAACAAGGAGGAAGCTGGCATGGAGATGAGAAGAGAGATTTGGTTGGTCCACACAAGGCAACTATCCCTGGCCAAGGGTCTAAGAGGAGGAAGCATCTGAGTGATTCCTGAATTGAAAGCTGAGTAAAAACGATGTCTGGGCCATAGGGGGGTCCCAGGGAGGGAATCCTACCCTCTGCCAAGTCCATGTCAATACTCAGACAGCAACCTTTGAGGACCATCGGGGCAGTGGGAGAGATGGCTTCAGTAAAGAGAGTCAAAGGCTGTTGTGGGATATTTGCACACTGTGAAAATGTATTGCTGTGATTGGTATGATAAAAAGCTGAACAGCCAATAGCTAGGCAGGAGGTATAGGCGGGACTTCTAGGCAGAGACTCTGCAAAGAAAGCATGGCCAGTACAGAGAGATGAGGTAGCAGGCAATAGAACAGAATGTAGATTAAAATTAATTGGTTATTTTAGATAAGAGACTAGTGGGACAAGTCTAAGCTAAGGCCAAGCTTTCATAATTAATAAGTCTCTGTGTCATTATTTGTGAGCTGGTGGTCCAAAGAAAAATCTGATTACAAAAGGGGGCATTGGCGTGGTGGTATCAGGCTGAGGTAAGGTGCTTTTGGAAGATATCTCCAGATCCCAAGAACAAGTGAGACCCGGTCTGAGGGCAACCTCTAGCAATGAGCCCAACAGAATGCAAGACCCCAGTCAAGCTGAGTAGGGTCTGGGCTAGGTTCTAGGCCCAGGAGCCCAGGAGAAGAGGGAATACACACTAGGGAAACCTTCAGAAGACTATGGTGTGCAAAGGTAAGAACCAGGCAGGTATCCCAAGGAAGTTGCAAAAAAAAACAAAAAAAAAAACAAACAAACAAAAAAAGTGTTCAAGACCTAGTGAGTGGTGAGCATGGTCTTTATAGAGGGGGTGTTGGGATTGGGTTGTTGAGCCCCTCCTTATGCCACATGGCAGACATCACCAATCAACCCTGTATCTATTGCCCTTAAAATGACTTCAGAACTGTTTAAAACAGAAATCTAGCAGTCATGGCTGCTAGGTCAGAGCTGGTATGTCATCACTGGCTTGCCAAGGAGCTGGTTTGGTGGATGGAAGTGGTTACAGTAGAGCCAAGTAACCCAGGGAGCCCAACAGAGGCACGTCGGTCAGAGTTCACTGGTGGAATGAACGTGTACAGGCTGTTTGGGCCTGGCACTGCTCTGTGGCTGGGAGAACAGAGTTCAATGGAGAAGAGCGAGCTAGTTTATAGACCAAGCACAGGAAGAGAGAGATTTAACTCAGCACATGCAACTGCCAAGATAAGGGCAAAGCAAGCCAAGTGCTCTGATCAGGCCTCCTGATGAGATGGTATCTGAGGAGGAAGGGGGAGCTGCACTGAGCAGGAAGGGGAGGGTTTTGCCACAAAGTCTTGGGGAACAGAGCTGCTTCTGAGGAGGAGGGACATCTCGGGGTGGAAGATGGGTAGAGGACTGACTGATCTCGCTCCATCTCTGCTAGCTGACTTGGTGGCAGGAGCCAGCATAATTGCCAGGGGGTCACAGGTACCATGTCCATTTCTGAAGCCGGGGGCAGCTCACTGGCATCTGCTTCCCGTAGCCTCAGAGTCTAGGCTGCCCATTTGACTTGGGGGATAGCCTGGGGTCTGCTGACCTCCTGGCCTCAGCTTCTGGATGGCCTACGTATCAGCTGGCTCTCTAAGGACCATCTGTCTTGCTTTTTTCTAATAAGAGTTCTTACTGCTTTGGGGGAGGAAAAATGACTTTTGGGTTATTTTCCACTTTAAGCTAGTCCATAGCTCTTTACAGAAAAATAAATCAAGAGACAACTGAAATATAGAGAAATGCATAAGAAAATTCTCAATTCTGCCACCCAAAGGCGTCTCCTGCTAGGGTGCGCGTCCCTCGGGTCTCTTTCTTGTTTGTGGGTTTTGTTTGGCTTGGTTTTTGCTCGGGTGTGTTTGTGCTGAACATACAATTCTGTTGCTTCCTTCTGCACAGCGTTTTCAGAATAAGCATCTTCCGTGTTATTACAAACCCTTGGTAAACATCATTTCAATAGTCACAGAATATTCCACCGAGTGAATGCATCTCGCTCTATTTAAACATGCTCCCCTCCCCTTGGGCCCGTGGATTTGTCCCCCTTGTTGATTTTTTTCTTATCATAAATAAAATGTCCTTTGTTTTCTCCTTCTTCTCTGAAGCCTCCACCAAAACCAGAGAAGACAGGTTAAGTCCTGTCTGGAAGTGCATAGCTGCTGAAACAAACAAAGCCTCTAGCATTTACCCAGAATTGGGGCTTGACCCCTTTTGAACCATAGGACAGACACACAGCCGACACTGGTGATGCCCAGTGTGAAAGTCAAAGCCGGCTGGTGGGAGGGAGCAATCCAGGCATCCTTCATACAGAGTTCGGAGTGCAATGACATTGTCAACATTGCACAGGCTTGTGTACACAACTCCTCACTACCACAGCCCCATTTACAGGTGAAAAAATGGGGCTCAGAGAGTTTAAGGAAACATCTTCCCTAGAGACAGAATTTGAAGACTTTTTGTTTCTTTAAAGTGTGCTAGAGGGACTGGGGGTGTGGCTTGTTCGAGTACTTGCCCAGCAGGCATGAGCCCTGTGTTACATCTCCAACACTGCATAAACTGGGTGTGGTGGGACCATATCTATAAACTTGGCACTTGGGAGGTAGAGACTGGCAGCTCAGAAATTCAAGGTCATCCATGGCTATAAAGTTTGAGACCAGTCTGGGATTCATGAGACCCTGCCTCAAAACCCCAAACAAACAAGTGTGCTGGAAGCCAGACTCACCTTGGCTGGACACCAGCCCCACCCCTGGGATTTTTCTAACTCTGCTTTACCCATGCCAATCAATCATTCTCCCAATGCCTACATTTGTAAAACGGGTTTGTCCCCACCAAGCTCAAGGGGCAGTGTGAGAACAAGGCATTTCCTGTTAAGCCAACAACTCAGGGACAGCTCCAGAACATGTCTCAGAAGAATCCCCAGCTGTCATGGAAGGTGCAACTGGAAGGTCTGGTCCCCTCTCCAACCCTCACATGCCTCAGTTCCCTTGCCCAGGCCTCTGAGGAGCCAGGTTGTCTGTGAATTAGGCTGTATGCTCTTTTCTTGTCTGAGAAGGTCTGAGGTTTCTCAAGATGAAAGCTAGTCCTATTTTAGGGCACCCAGGTTTCAGACAAGTAAGCACCCACTCTGCTCAGGTTGGGGGGGGAGGGTAGTTCAAGACCGTCCTGTTGGCCGATTGGTGGTTTCCCAGGTCAGAACAGTGCCGTTTTCTTTGGAGTTCAAGGGGCTTCAGGCCCTCTTGAGACCCAGCTCCAAGTGGAGAGGCACCTTTCCTTTCAGGTTAGGAGTAACCACTCCCCAGAAAGAGGAGGGCACACCCTGGCAGGGAGATACACAGACACTGGCATCTGGAGCCGGGAGGCTTTGTCAACCTTACCTGGAAGGGCCCTGCAGCTTTGCCACGCCCCCAAGTTCCCTGAAGCTGAAGCTCCAGCTAGAAGCAGCCCCTAGGCAGATGTGAGGCTGTGGCAGAAAGAGGGAGATGAAACCAGGGCAGGGGACACCTTCAGGGAGCTGGGGAACAGAAGAAAGGACAGCCTGGAGGGGAGGCTCTGCAAACAGCTCCCAGCCTCGGGTCCTTTGAAAAGTAAGAAGCAGGTCAAAATAAAACAAAAAATGAGATGGTAACCGAGTTTCAGTTGCCTTTTTGTGTGTGAAAAGAGATGGAAACACCAGAGTTCTCAGCCCCAGGGCTCTGCAGATGCACAGTAGAGATGGAAGCTGCCATTGTCATTGATGTCAAGGTAGGGTATGTGGCTTGGCTACCATCTTCACAGCCCAGAGGAAAATGAGACTGGGACAATGCACCAAAAAGAATTTAAAAAATAATCACTATTTAAGCCAGTCTTGGTAGTGCAGCTGGTATGCACAGATAGGATAAGTCATTCAAGGCCAGCCTTGGCTACATAGCAAGTTTGAGGCTAGCCTGGGCTACATGAGACCTTGTTTTATTTGAATGATTTATTTTAAAGCTGAGTTGGGTTTAATAAATATGTTAGTGTAGACTGAAGGACAAGGGTTGAGAGAAATAAAAGGCCCACAGGAAGAAAGCAAGACCCACTCAGAGTGAAGGCATGAGCCTTGGTAAAACCCACACTTCGTTGTCTTTGCAGAGTTATATGCAGATGGCTCCAGCAGGGTGACAACCCACAGAGTAAACTCAGTCTCTCAGGGATTTGGGCGGGTAGGGTACATTGACATTAACAAGGTCTGATCTGAGATGCCAAGAGAAATGTCTTGCAGAAGGGATAAGGCCCTACTCAAAGTAATATGTATTCAGGTTGTAAAGCTGGGTTATTGCTATTAACAAAACAAAAACAAAAACAAAAAAACAAGCTATGTGTGGAAGGGATGCTCTATGTGGGAAAGCCTTCACCACAAATGCTGCAATTATGTTGGAATTTTTTGCTTCTTACACAGAAAGAGGTTTCAGCCACCCTCCAACATAAGTGGTTCCTTTCTCTCCCGTAATTTCTCCTGTTTTTCTATTCTGCCTCAGTTTCCCTCCTATCTGAGATTCTAGTCAGGGGATCTTTTGATCTTAAGAATTGCAGCTTCCTTGGCTAGGTGGTGGTGGCGAACACCTTTAATCCCATCACTCGGGAGGTAGAGGCAGGAGGATCTCTGTGAGTTCAAGGCCAGCCTGGTCTACAAAGGGAGTTCCAGGCCAGGCTCCAAAGCAATACAGAGAAACCCTGTCTCGAAAAAACTGGAAAAAAAGAAATTGCAGAAGGCCAAAGTTCTTATGTACTTCCATGCCCAACCAAAGTGTAGCCCCTATCTTTCTAGGAATCAGAAGACCAAAGCTGTGTGATCTGAAGGGACAAGAGGGTCCAAGCTTGCAGGCAGAGGGCCATCATTTGAAGGGAAGACAATATCATTACAAGAGACTTCAAGCCCTGTACAAGCAATAAAGTGTTCTGATCGTTCGAAGATCAGTGCCCAGAGTAGTGCAACCCTCTCAGATCCATCTTTTACGCTAAGAATCTCCAAAGAGAGAAATGCAATCATTATCTACACATTAATCGAACAGCCAGGCTTATAGGCTTATTTATTGGAAAGGTATCTTTTTAAAAAGACTTATTTTTAATGTGTGTATATGAGTGTCTGCCTGAATATATGTCTGTGTGCCTCCCATGTGCATGCCTGCTGCCCACAGAGGCCAGAAGAGAACATTGGATCCCCCCAGAACTGGAGCTACAGAAGGTTGTGAGCGGCCATGTAGGTGCTGAGAACTGAACCTGCCACCAAAGCTCTTTGTGTCATTTAAAACATGTTTCATCTGTAAGTGACTTGGGCATCAGGTGTACCTTGGTGTGACAGATACATAGGGGCAATTTAAAGGAGTAGAGGTTTATTTGGGTTCATGGTTTCAGAGGGGCCATCCATGGACCCCTGGATCCATTGTGTCTGAATCTGTCAAGGCAGAGCTTTGAGGCTGGGACTGTGTGGTGGTGCAAAGCTGCTCAGGCCAAGGTGGAAAAGAGCAGAGAGAGTAAAAGGACCAGACAAATTTCAATTTTCTAGTGCCTATTTCCCTCAATGAGGCCCTGCCTCCTTTAATACCATCTCCCAATTTACACCATCCAATTAAGATTCCATCAACAGAATTCACTGATTAGGGTAGGACCCATTGGTAACATGGAATCCTCAGGGACTAATCAGTTTTAGGAAGCTCATCAGTGACCAAACAATTCTCCAGTCCACAAGCTTGTGGGGAACCCTTCTGAACCAAGCCTCATCATGGAGTCTGGCTATGTTGCTCCAGATGGCCTTTAACTTCTGAGCTCAAGGGATCCTCCTCCCAAGAAGCCAGGACCACAGGTAGCTGCCACTTTCATCTGGTTTCTGTTATTTCATTTTATCCTCAAACAACGCAAGGTAAGTGAATGAATTCCTCATTCCCTTGTCCACCAATTCTTTCACCTCTACAATCTGGTCACATGACTTGCTTTGACCTCTGTGGATGGTAATATACCTGCCATAGCAGAAGCTTGGAAATTGGTGTGTGTGTGTGTGTGTGTGTGTGTGTGTGTGTGTGTGTGTGTGTGTGTGTGTGTGTTGTGTGTGTGTGCGCCCTCGTGCACATATGGATCTGTGTCTGTGTTCTTCTGAGTTGCATATGTACATATGTGCTCACACATGTAGAGGTCAGGGGTCAGATCTTCTCAGTCACTCTCCACTTTCTATTTTTGAGACAGTCTCTGAGTCTCTGGCTGAATCTGGAGCTCGACAGTTCAGCGAGGCTGGCTAGCCAGCGAGCTCCAGGGATCTGCCTGTTTCTGCCTCCTCACACTGGGACCCCACAGTGCACAGGAGTCTTAATTGGGACTCCTCACAGGTGCATGCTCTGGCACCCGCTCTACCCCCTTTATAAACATGGGTGTTAGGGATCTAAGTCAAGGTCTCATGCTTCTGCTGCAAGCACTTTACTGACCATCTACCCAGCCCCAGAAAAAAGTTTGCTTACTTTGTTCGGAGAAGACTTCAGACTGTCATTGTGGAGATGAGCCCAGGCTAGCCACAGGACAATGACATGGTACAATTATCCCAGTCAACAGCAAGCCAAGGGGCCAACCTGGGAGTGAGACCACCCACTCACCCTGACCACAGATGCTGAAACTGAGCCCAGCAGAACCAAGGGCTGAACCCAGCACAAGCCGCCGCCGATCCAGGGGTGCATATGGGAAGCTGGCAGGTGGCCATTCACAACAGGCCCGAGAAGTCTAAGCTAATGCCACTGCTTTAACTGAGAAAACTAGAGTTCAAGACAGCAAAGTAGCCTTTCTTCCCAGATCACACAACTACAAAGGAGAGGAGCTGGGATGCCACGTAGGTCTGTCTGGCATCAAGTCTTAGGTTCTTCACCATTCAGCCATGTGACTGGGTTCTGTTCTATCCAGAACTAGGACATGGATTTCCATCTGAGGACCTGCTCATCTCTCTGTCATTCCAGGACAGGGCCTTCTCCAGGGCCCAGGAATACAGGGATGGGGTGGGGTGGGCTCTGAGGAGAGTCTTAGAAACCTCTAGAGCACAGTCTGGAGGAGTTGGCTCAGAGGGTAAAGTGCTTGCTGTGCAAGCATGAAGGCGAGTTCTGATCCCTATAACCTATGAAAAAAAGCCAGGAGTGATGTCCTGCCCTTGTAATCTCAAGACTGAGGAAGTGGAGATATAAAACGCCTTGCTGGCTAGCTACCAAGGCTCCCAAAACAAGGCATATGGACAAGAATTACAATCAAAATTGACCTCTGGCCTCCATACCATGCAAACACATGTATGACATGTATGTATGTACTCCTTTGCACATGCATGCACTCACACACACACACACACACACACACACACACACACACACACACGTGCACACACATGATCACAAGTTCAATTCCCTAAACAGCAACCACAAATACCCATTAGGCACTTTATTTGAGATAACTCATTTACTTTTCTTCTTTTTTCAGTGTTAGGGGTCAAACTCGGGGCCTTGAGCACCCTGGGCAACTGTTACTGAGTCCTGTGTATTAGACACTGCACTGTTTTACCAGTTAGGAAACTGAGTCACAGAAACTTGGAGCCACCTGCTCAAGGTTACATAGCCATGAAGCAATGATTAGGCCTGGATTGTTCCCCAGCATCACAGAGGAGGAGACTGCAACAGGGGGCTCTGCCTCTGCCTCTACCATGAGATTTCAGAGTTGGTCCCTGTTTGAACTCCTTGTGGGTCCCAGGGGTCAAAGTCTCCCTTGGCTGTCTTGCCTATTGGGTTTTAGTTAACTGGTGTCTCCAGACCCTGGACCTGACTCAGTCAGGGACTCGACAACAAGTTACTGAAGAATGAAGGTGGTGGGTGTCTCAGCAAGGCACACTAGGTTCTTCAGGACTCCCTGGAGCACCATGGCATGGGTTTTGTCCCAGGGGTGAGAGTGGGAAGTCTGGAGTCCAGAGGTCACCACAGGGACTTCAAAGCTGTCACCATCCTGTTTTACAGATAAAGCAAGGGAGGCCGGGGGTCTCACCAACAATGTCAAGGCTTTGAAGTGTGGCAGCTCCTGTTGATCATAACACTCCCCTCTGTCTGCAGGGCTGCTGGCCCCCATGGTGACCACAGAAAGTAACTGGTAATAGTTGAGTGTGTCCTCCGTGCCCACCATGGCCTTTCATGGAACTTAACTCAGAGGCAGGCCAGCAGAACCGTGTCCTGTCTGAAATGTCCCCTAGCCCGGAGCACAGCCTGCTTCCCTGGCCACCGGGTTGCCTTCCTGTCTGAGAGGGGCTATGTCACTCCTGCCCCCTGTTGCTTTACATCCTATTTTCAGACAAGATCAGGGAAACTACGGCCTCTCAGTCCCACTGCCTGCCTGGATTCTCCGGGATGCTGAAAGATGTTCTGCCCAGACTTCAGCGCCCCCAAAGGAGCTCCAGGCAACTACAGGTGACGTATCAGTTTCCCCACCTAGGCCTTGAGGGAGGGAGCTCTGAGGCCCTAGTTCCGCCCAGATTCCCAAGTAGGACAGCACCTCATTGTTCTACGTGGAACAAGCTTGATAAGGTCCCTTTAGCAGTCACTTGGGACGAACCTGTGCCCAATTTCCCCACCCCCTGCCTTCTTTGCCTGCTGCCCCCAAACACATACAGGGCAGTTCTGCTCTAGCCCAGATCTCTGCCAGCCCCCCAGCCCCTTGGCTCTTGGCGGGCGGGGGCGGGGTGAGGTGTGTGTGGGGGTGCTCTAGAGCTACCCACCTCAACAGACAAACCTCGTGGCACAATAAACAAAACCGTAAACGCACATTGGAAGGTGGCGAACACCACCCACGTGTGCTATGTCTTTATTTGTAATGAGTGTCAAAGGGATGCGGCCTCGCTCAATTCAGGAGCACAGTTTACCCGGCTGCAGATTGCTATTTATTCCCACAATCACCTTGATTCGATCACGCTCAGCGGGCTACCTGCTAGATCAGAGGAGGGTCGGCTTTAACCTGGCCTCAATTTGAATCTCAATAAATGGAGTGAATTCTTGCAAAAACAAAACAAAACAAGAACCTTCTGTAACTAAATCAAATCCTAGGGGGCCAAATCAAGCCCGACCCTCCTGGAGAGAAGGTTTCCCTGGACCTGGGAGCTTGAGAGATGGTCCTGATTCTTTCCATCTCTGCCTTGGACTTACTCAGCCTCAGCTGGCAGTGGGCATCCAGAATTAGTTGCCCCCCCAAAGACATTTATGATGAGGAGCTGGGAACCTGAGCAGCAAGCTGCAGGGGCTGGGGTCTGTGGGGCTGGGGTCTGGGAAGCTGGGGGCCTGAGGGACTGGGGAGCTGGGGTTTGGGGGCTGAATGACTGAAGGGCTAGGGGCTGGAGGGTTGGGGGTCTAGAGGGTTGGGGAGCTGAGGGGTTGAGGGGCTGGGGAGACTGGGGGACTGAGAAGTTGGAGGTCTGGGGGTCTGGGTGCTGGGGAGCTGGGAGTTTGGGAGCTTGGGACAGGGGGGTCTCTGGAGCTGGCTTTGTCAGTCATGTGTCTCCTTCAAAAGTATGAGGACCTGAGTTTAGATCCTCAGCTCTCACATAAAACCGAGTTTGGCTGGGAGTGTATGTAACCTCGGAGTGTGTGTGTGTGTGTGTGTGTGTGTGTGTGTGTGTGTGTGTGTGTGTGTGTTAAAATACAACACAGCATGACATTTGCCATTGGGACAACTTTAAAATACACAGTCCACCAGCAGGAAGCCCATTCACAGCCTGTGTCTTCTTACGTGCTTTTCTGATTACAAAAGATATATAAACATTTACTGAAGTATATATAATTGGAAAAATACAGCCTCCAAAGAGAGTGGAAGCCATTCCCCCTAGAAACAGCCCATTGCTGCTTGATTTCTTTATTTCGTGATTTTAAAAATAAAGAATGTATTCTCCCCCGCATCACGATTGATGCTGTTTTTTCCTATCAGAATATTATGACTATTTTTGTGGCTTGAGTTTTAAAAATGTATCCCTGGGTCTCTTTTGATTGTGGTAAAATACGCACAGTATAACATTTTTGCCGTTTGAGCCATTCATAAACAGAGAGTTGAGCAGTGCAGTTCTCAGTACAAAGGGAAACTGTGCCCATTGCACCCCCAACCCCTCTCCCCGGAGCGCCCCCGCCCCTAGTAAACACTGACTTTCCCCCTGGAGAACATCCTTCCTAGGAAGAAGATGCTCTCTGCTCTGTCAGCACAGATAATTGGAAACACGCCTTAAGCACAAAGATACACTGGCTTTTCATTCATTCTGGAAGGTTCCACAGACCACACAGCAGCCAGCTCAGTGGGAAGCTTTGGGGCAGGAGAATCTGAAGAATGGCTTCCTCTCAGAAACACCACGTCCCTCCTCATTCCCATGGGCAAGACAAGGGAGCGTCCTCGACTCCCTGCGTACTTTTCAGGCTTCTGGCTCAGTTAGCTACTTTTGGCATTTTAACAAAATATAGTTTGAAAACAGTGGAATAATGCCGCATGCTAATGAGTGTGTTCATTGTGGGCCCTCACTGTGCAAGTGCGCGTCTTCCGGGGATGTAGAACTCAGCAGCTGCGATTAAAGGTAGCAATCTCTTCCCAGTTGCAGGATACCCAGGCCAGAGACTGTGTTTATGGAGAATGGCTAGCGCTGGGGAGGTTCCTCGGGTGCTAAGTGCTTGCCTTTCCAACTGAATTACATGAGTTCCAGTCCTTGGATTCTATGTGCAATTGGAATCCAACTGCTGGGGAGGCTGGGACTGTAGGATCCCGTGGGCTTGCTGACCTACTGGGTAAGCGCCCGGCCAGTGGAGACTCTGTATTCTTCATGTGAGGAATCACATATGAGGCTGTCCTCTGCCATTTACATGCATGTACACATACATGTGAGAGCACATGCATGAACATGCACACACACACACACACGCACATACAGAGCACGGATGAGCAGTGTGGGAAACCAGAAGACCAAGGTTGTGATGTACAATGGGCACCAGAAAATGTACCCCGTTTCAGGGAACAGTGAGGTTCAGGGAGGGGTGGCAGGCTGGTCAGTCAACATCTGACCTCCCTTCCTCAAAGGTGGGTGGGTGGGCCCTGAGGGCTAATGTCATGGCAAACTGGCACAGACTTTAACACAGGAAGGAAATGGGACAACACACATGGCAGAGACAACACACACGAAAGAGACGTGAGGTTGCTCTCAAGGTGGCTTCTCCTACCAGTGGTACGGAAGCTGGCATATGAAGACTCACAAGACTTGGGGAAGCCGGGAAGGGGATACACAGGGCAAAGTTAGGGTGCTTAGCTAGACAAGACCAGGTCTCAAGGCACTGTTGGCCAGGGTAAGAAGTCTGGGTTTTATTTGGAGCCTGCCTAGAAGGCTTCAGAGGATTCTGTCATTATTATTCATTCATTTGGTTTTGGTTTCCTTTGAGACCGGATGCCAGTATGCAGTTCTGGCTGGCCTCAAACTTGTAGCCATCCCCCCACCTTCCCCACCATAGGCTGGATTTACAGGTGTTGGCAGCTCTCCTCCGGGGTTGCATATGTATCTGGGGGTGGGGGCACAGTGCCCAAGGAGCACAGAAGAGGGAATCAGATCCCTTAGAATTGGAGTTACAGGCAGTTGTGAGCTGCCTTGTGGGTGCTGGGAATCGAACCTGGGTCCTCTGCAAAAGTAGCATGAACTCTTAACTACTGAGCCATCTCTCCAGGCCCCCTTTAATATGCTTTTATTTTAGACTTTGTTAGATGTAAGAGTTTCAAGGATGGCACCAGGGTACAGTCACCGTCCTCATACTGGCTTCCTCTACTGTTAGCACGTGGCACTCAGCTGGCTCACGTGTTTGCATCTGCTGATGCTGCTTCATTGACAGAAGTCTGTACTTTATCAACGTTTCCTGAACCTGCATCTGATGCCTCTTTTCTCCCAGAATTCCACATGGGAAGACTGCTACCTGTAGTCTTTGTGACTCCTTAATCTGCTCCTGGTAGAACTCTTCCCCAAGCTTTTCTTGGCAATGGCCATGATGGCTTGAGACACACTCTTCAGGATTTTTGAAAACTGACTATCCTGGAGTTCCATCTGAGGCTTTTCATGTGTGATTATAGGGTTTTCTGAAGAAAGTCAAAGGAGATAAAACTCTGGACATGTCTGTGAGGGAGTTTCTAGCCTGGGTTAGCTGAGGTGGGAAGACCATCCCATGGGCTGAACAAATAGGAGAAGGCAAGCTTAGTACCAGCGTTCTTCTCTCTCTGCTTCCTGTCAGTGGATACAACACGACCAGCCGCCTCATGCTCCTGCTGCCATGCCTTCCCAGCCGTGATGGACTGCGTACCCTTGAACAGTGAGCCACAACAAACCTTCTCTTCCTTTTTTGTCAGGTTTTTTTTTCACAGTAATGACCATGATGCTGCCAGCCGAAGGACACCAGCTGTCCCTGTGACAAATCACTGCTGGCCCTGACCACCAACACAGACTACTCTGGAAGGAATTATCTGTGTGGGAGTGGGAAGTGGAATTCTGAATGGAACATTTCTCTGTCCTTCTCCCTCTCATTCTGCTTCTGTCAGCACCAAAACAGAAGCCATCTTTCTGTCTGGGTAATATTCCACCATGACCGTTGCTGTGTTGCCCTAATTCCCTAGCACTGGACATCAGGAGCTCTTCTAGGCTTCCCTATCCCTGTATGTGCTCATTCCTGTTGCCATCATAAAATACCTGAAACTAGGGGCTTGCAAAGAAAAGAGGTTTACTTCGCTTGCCGTTCTGACATTGAAATTTAGAATATAGTACCAGCATCATGTGGGCTCGGGTCAGGGCCTCATGGTAGATGATATCAAAGGTAGGAGTATACAGAAATGATTGCATGGGGAGCTGGGGGAGGGACCAACCTCATTTTTGTTTTTATAACAAATGACTCTTTCTGGAACTAACTCCCTCCCTGAGACCAGCATTAACCCATTCCAAGGCCATGCCTCCAATAACCTACCCACCTTCCATTAGACTCTGCTTCATGAAGATCCTGTCTTTTTGCACTGCCAGTCTGGTGAACCCTGGGGGACAAACCACATGCAAACCACAAGCAGTCCCCTTGACACAAACACACTATCACTGTGTTCCTGGGACCATAGATGCTGCAGACTCAAATGTACTTCCTTCTTCCAAGGAACCTTGAGCACTGCTTGTGGAGAATGACACCAATGACCAATGTCTGACATGAGTGGTGTCCAAGCACAGGGTGGCGTCATCTAGTGTGTCCCTCAGGTCATCTGGGAGAGAATGTATTGGTGGTGACTGTTTCAGTTGTGTTACTTTCTTTTTTCATTGCAGCGGCTAACTGCCTGAGAAAAACAACTCAAGAAAGTGTATTTGTTTGCTTTTTGCTGCTGTAATAAACACTATGACCCAAAGCAGCCTGAGGAGGGAAGGGTTTATTGGCTAACACTTCCCAAGTCACAGTCCATCAAGGGAAATCAGGGCAGGAACTCAAGACAGGAACTGAAGTGGAAGCCATGGAAGAGTGTGCTTACCGGCTTGCTCTCCGGGCTCATTGCCAGGTACCTTCCTTATATTGGTCAGGAGCACTGTCCACAGCCAGCTAGGCCTGGCCACATAAATTATTCATCAAGAAAATGCCCCGGGAAGACTTGCCTACAGGCAATGTAATAGAGACATTTTCTCAATTGAAATTTTCTCCTTCTAGGAGAGAGTGCTCTATTCTAGCTTGCAGCTTGATAGTGGTGCAGTCTGAAGTGATGGTCTTAGTGGCAGGAGCGTGACTTGGGTGGTCATGTGACACCTGCAGTCAGGAAGCAGGAAAAGGGGAACACTGAGGCTCAGCTCCATCCCTCCTTTGTGTTCAGTCCTAAGGAAAGACGCCACCACATTCTAGGTGGCTCTTCTTTTAAACTAATCCAGTCTAGAAACGCCCTCCCAGATATGCCCAGAGGTATGTCTCCTGGGTGGTTCTACATCTTGTTACGCTAACAATATTAGCCTTCACAGAGGCTATAATGTCTGTCATTGGTGGTGGTCTTCATCACACAAGACTTATGGACAGTTAGAGGTTGGGTCTTATGGTAGCCAGGTGCCTTCCAGGTTGGCCTGCTGCTCGGTCCACCTCTGCCCAGCAACCGCTCCCACACCTTCTCTTCCCCGGTGATCCCAGATTGCTTACAGCCAAGACCCACACTTAGAGGAGTTTAGTGAATCTCCTCTTTGACTTCTCCAATAGGTTTCTAGAATAGCTAGGTCTGCATTACGGTCCTGACTCTCACAAGGAGCTGCACAAGTCTGATGGGATCTCTTGGGCTGCACAGCAGTGGAGCACCAATGTCAGGCCACAGGGAGCACCATGGAGCCCACTTAACAAAATAAACTGTGATCCAGCTCTCCCCACTTTCATTTGATGGAGACCATTAATGTGCTAATTAAAACGGAGTCTTATCTGTTTGCTGAACAGGCCCGGCAGGACCTTATGTTGGCGAGATTGCACTGGCAACATTCTTATGTTTCTTTGGTAATAGAATAAGAAGCCACTTTGGTTTTAGCCCCGCGTTTAATAATTCAGATGACTGCTGCATTTAGAGACCCCTTATCCCAAGGGCTCTTGGTAACACAGTTGGGAAGCACATGCCAGCCAACACCCCCAGACCCAACTCCAAGACACAGAATTTTGTAATCCTCCTCTCAGCCTGCCTGCCTTCATTAAGAGTTTGTTACTCAAATTAATAGTACAAACAAGATTGCAGAAGGGACTGTTTAACCTACTTAAGACAGCACACTGTTTTTAAGCAATTAGGACCATTTGCACACAGTGAACGAGCTCACCAGATAAGCCCCATTTGTGCCGCTGGGACGGCTCTGGCGAGCAAAACTCTGCAATACTATGTGATGGTTCCAGAATATGTAACATAGCCATTTACTGAAAGCAGTCCCCTATGGTTCAGCTTCTCCTTCCTTCTCACTGGGCCTGAATTCAGCATCTATAAAATGGGGGTGATCCTGTCTCACAGAGTCATTGGAAAGAGGTAATGGGTAAGTTTATATCCATAAATAGGAGTTGGATTGACCCAGACCTTCCCCCAAATTGGGCCAAATGAGAGGACAAACTCCAAGCTCAGCTGCTGATGGGGACAGTCAGGCATGGTGCAGGCAGCCACTGTGTTCGTGAAATGAGACTAGCATCCATCTTTATCTAGGCTTTACTCACAACTAACTGGACAATGTGCGGCCAAATTCTCCACATTTCAAATGCTTCATAAGCCAAGTAGATGAGCTTTGTGGCTTTAAGCTTCTTAAAAAGTAGATGGATTTTCTAAGAAGCTCTAATGGTTAGGATTTGGCATCTTGCTGCCATGGCCCAGGTTCCATTCTGTTATGGAAGCCTCTCTTCCAGGAGCTAAAGAGAAGGCTTAAGAGTGCTTGTTGTACCGGGAGCTGATGGCGCACACCTTTAATCCCAGCACTAGGGAGGCAGAGGCAAGTGGATCTCTGTGAGTTCAAGGCCAGCCTGGTCTACAAAATGAGTATCAGGAGGGCCAGGGCTGTTACACAGAGAAACCCTGTCTCGAAAAACATTTTTTTTTCTCCTGCAAGGATGAATGTGCTAAAAACACTACTTCTTACTAACTCAGATGCAATCAAGGAGGTGAAGGGAAACCAGTTTTCTTTTTTGTTTATGGCCAATTACAGCCAATTTGCTTATTTATTTGCTTTTAGAGATATTTGGGAAGCGCTATTTTTAGCACCTCCCAAGGGAAACCATTTTTACAAACTATTTATTGACAAAAGTCAAGGACTGAGGAGACAGCTCATGGGTAAAGTGTTTTCTGTACAAATATGAGGGAGTAGCTGGGCTCAAACTCCCGGAGTTCACATAAAGCCTGATGTGGTGGTATAAGCCAGGTACTCCCGTGGGAAGATGGGAGGTGAGACAGGAGAATCTCCGGAAGCCCATGGACCAGCTAGCCTGGCATACACAGCAGTGAACAATGAAAGACCCTGTCTCAAACCCTCCGGTTGTTCTCTTACCTCAACATGCTTGCTATGGGATGGATGCATAAGCACACACACACACACACACACACACACACACACACACACACCATATACCCCCCAAAAGGATAAATAAAAGTCTAATACCCAAAATATTCAAGATCCTTTATGACTCAATAGTAATATAGCAATCCAATTTCTAATAGGCAAATAGTTTGAATAGGCAGATACTCAAGTGGCCAATAAGCTCATGAGAACATGCTTAGCATCACTAGTTACTAGGGAATGCCGTTGTGACCGTGAGGAACCATGTCCCACTCAGGAGGACGGCTGGCTATCATGAGGAAATGGAAAACCAGGCTTGGCAAGAATAAGGAAAAACCAACAAGTGCTAGTGTGTAGTGTGTAGGCAAGGGGACAGCTGGAGAGGTCGCTCAGTGCTTAAGAACAATAGGTGCTCTTCAGAGGGCCAGGGTTTGGTTTCCAGCACCCATGTGACGGCTCATAACTGTGCAACTTCAGTCCCAAGGCATCTGACACCTCCTTCTGGCCTCCCCCGGTGCTGTACATGTGCTCTGTGCACTTGCATACATGCAGGTAAACACACACATACACATACAAAATAAATTAAGTCATGGTGGGAATGTGAGATAGAGCCACTGTGGAGACTAGTTCACAAGCTGTTCCAACAGTTAAACATGACATTGTCATAGAGCCTGTCAATTTAGAGAAAGAGACATAGCTAAGGTAGATGCTCAAAAAAAAAAAAAAAAAACTGCTTTCACACAAGAACAAATACAAAATGTTCCCGGCAGCATTGTTCATGAGAGCCAAACAGGGAAGATAGCCCAGATGCCCGTCAACTGATAAATGCATGAACAATGTGGTGTGGCCGTGAAAACGAGCGAAGGACCAATCTAAACCACATAATGTATAAGCCTTGAAAATATTACACTAAATGGAAGAAGCCACGCACGGAGGACCAGAGTGTGTGATTCCATCTATACAGCCTGTTCAGAATCCATAGAAACAGAAAGCATATTAGTAGTTGCCAGGGGCTGGGACATTAAGGGAATGAGGAGTGACTGCTCGTGTGTGCCGAGCTTCTTTGGGGGGCTGGGGGAAATGTTCTAGAATTAAATACTGACAATGACTGCATGACTGTGAATACACAGGAACCAGTGGGTGAGGACTGGGAGATGGCTCAGTGGCGTAGCACTTGTGCGAGGATCTGAGTTCAATGCCCAGGATCTACTTAGAAGCTGAGCATGATGGTGCAAGTCTCTAACCCCAGCACTGGGGAAGTAGAGGTAGAAGGACCCCAGAGCTCGCTCACACGCCAATCTAGCCCAAAGGGCAAGCTTCAGGATCAGTGAGAGATCTTGTCTCTAACAAAGCGGAAAGAGAAGTCACTGAAGACACCACACATTGACTTCTTTCCTCCATATGATATGTGTCCACACAGGCAAGAACACACACACACACACACACACACACACACACACACACACACACACACACATACACACACATACACACACACACACACACACACACACACACACACACACACACACACACGGCTGGAGAGATGGCTTGGCCATTAAGAGTGTGTGTTCATTTCCTATTGCCACTGTATCAAATGACCATAAACTTTGTTATTTAAGAAAACAGTCATGGCTGAGATGTCTAACCCTAGAAGTCCCAAGAGACTGAGGAAAGAGGATTACAAGTTCCAGGCCTGTCCGGGCTCCAGAGTGAGTTCAAGGCCAGTCTGGGTAACTTAGTGATATCCTGTCTAAAAATAAAAAGTAGAGAGGGGGCTATTGAGTGGGAACCAAGATTCACTAGACTCAGTACGGGTTAAGTGAAGTTTATTTGGGGAGAATGCACTTACACAAGAGGTGGGTGACAGCCGCAGGTTCCAGCTCCAAGGTTCCACCCAGGCTCTTCTCTGTGACCCAACAGGAAGCAAGAGAGGACCCTAGATCTAGTCTTCTCCTCCTCCACGTCCTCACCTGTGAGGTGTGGGTGGGGTGGATCTCTCACTGCAATTCCCCTTTTAGTCCAAAAAAAAAAAAAGATTTAGGCTTGATATAAAACTATATACAACGACAGCAAATATCAAGTATGCTCTAGGAGAAGGAAAAGTAAGAACAAACACACATAAGACCTATCGCCAGTGAAGCAACTAGAGCAAATGGCAAGAACTACATATCTGGTCCTATAACAGTGATTACTATCTAAGAAGAGAGAACAATGATTGTGACAGTCTAAAGGAAGATAGCAATACTAAGGTAGGCAGGAAGTGCAGGTGCACTTCCAAAAGGTGCAAACAAAGACAGAAACAGCAGGCTACCAGGACAGTCACCCAAAGTCTCACAGCAGCGTAAGGGCAACCAGCTTTGGCTAAGGCCTAGGGTATCTGACTGACCAACACAGAAGCAGGGAGGTAGAAAGGCTGTCTTAGTCTGACTTGGAAAGGTTCAGCAGTCTTCTAATTTATCTGCTGCAAGCACAGTAGGACAGCATGTCCAAAGTCAGCGGTCGAGGTAGGGGCAGTTCTTTGCCCAAGAGGCCATTAGCTGAGGAGAAAATGGACTCCTGAAGGAGTGACATCGGTGCCCAACATTTTCTCGGGAATAGCTTGGTGCTGTCAGGAGCAATTGTGTCTCATGCCAATGGAGTACTAATATTAAAACATTTAAATGTCATATTCTGCAGATCTGTGAAGTGTTTGGAGATCAAATATCTATGTCTGACTAATTTCATAGATAAGAAACATGGATGGTAATAGTCTGTAATTCTCAGAAACATAGCTGTACAATGGCTGAAGCTTCCCAAATAATTTAGCAAAGACAATGACTTCAATATATATATATATATAATATATATATATATATATATATATATATTTCTCATCAACAGAGATACAGCTGAAATGTCCTGACCAGAGGTAGAACTGTAAAGTGCAATATGATAAAATATCCTAAGTTGTATCAATATACAAAATGTATATACATCAAGATTGTTTTATATTTGTATGCAAAACATTGTAAACAGAAAGAAGACCCTAAACAGTCAACATATGATATTCTAACAATGTAAGTTATCTATAGCTAACAGTTGCTAAAGTTAGTTCACTAGAAAATACGTTAATCTACTATATCCCATCCTAACCATACCTTTCCCATCCATACCTAAACTTGTCTAAATGAGATACCTGAGTCTGAACAGCACCTTCCATACCTAACCCTAAACAACTAAAACCAACCCTATGCAGCTGAATGCTATCCCTTAAAGCCAACCGTAGGGAAAGGGGCATTGTTTTCTTAGGATTACTTCCTGATGAAATGGGAGGACAGTAACTCCATGGGATCCTGTAGGGAAAAATATTAAAACAACACAAGTCTCCAGAGGACTAGCTGTAACATTTGTAGCTAGTCTCTGAGTGGCGGGAGATGTTTGACTGAAGTTCTTATCTGAAGCTCTGGCCAGAGTGTAATAAAATGGTGCACTGTTTCAGCCAGAGTTAGTCTGGAGTTGTCTCGAGCCTTACAGTCCCAAACTGGTTTTAGGGTGGTGTTTGTTGGTTCAGAGGCATCAAGTTGGATCAAGTGAAATCAATGAAGTGGGGCCCCATCTTCTTTCCGGAGACTTCAAAGATTGATGTTAGGAATTTTTTGTTCACTGTGGAGGACTTAAATATTAATATCAACGCAGAAAGTTTAACTTCCATAGGTAAACATACAGGAAAAGGTAACAATAAGGATGAAAATAAGAATGAGGAAAATTAGGATTTTAGAGAATAGAGCTAAGACAATAGTAGTCCTAGATTTTGCTTTCTTCTGTCTTACACCAATGGCCTTTTGATATGAGACAGAAACTGAATTTTATTTAAACAACATGTCTGAATTTGGAGAGGAAGGGCCAAGTCCAACTCCAAAGCCAGGTTTGATTTTTATGTGAACTGGGACTACCATAGTTCTGGGAAGCAGGGAAACAGAAGACAAAAGTTTAGTATAAATATTTTACCATCTGTCAGATTCTTCTTTGTATGATGTTCTTTCTGGATAACTATCCTCTCTTCTCTGGGTGTCTACATTTGGTGTCTTTTTGCTTTTTGGAGATGGGTTTTTCTGTAAAGACAAGCTCTTTGTGAGGTCTCCATACAACTCATGGGATATACTTTGGTGGATGACCTACCATTTCTCCTCATCAAGAGGTTTCTCCTGTTCAAACCAGATCTTGATCAACTTTGATGGTATCATTCTAAAGCTTTTCTTCTCCTGTAGAAACAAAGACAAAACCCCTACCCCAATGTAACACAAATCCTGTTTTCCATACTGAGGTCAATACATTCTTGAAGTACACCGGCTGATTTAGTTCAGAAGTTTTTTCTATTGTCCAGTGTCTTTCTGCAGCTGTTTTTTCTTTCTCGTTAGCATTAAGAAAGTTTAATGTTAGTAAAGCATTATGTAATCTGTGTTTGGGGGTCTTTGTTCCCCCTGCCTGTTTATAGAGATTTCATTTAAAGTGCTATTAGATCTCTCAACCACTGCTTGTTCTGTAGGATTGTGGTATACCAGTTATGTGCTTTATGTTATAATATTTAAAAAACTGTTTCAATTTGGTAGAGACATATGCTGGAGCATTGTCAATTTTTATTTGTGCAGGTATACCCATAATAGCCATTACCTCTAATAGGTGTGTAATAACAGAATCAGCCTTTTCAGAGCTCAGAGCAGTGGCCCATTGAAACCCTGAAAATGTGTCTATTGTATGGTGCACATATTTTAACTTTCCAAATTCTGCAAAGTGAAACACATCCATTTCCCAGATTTCATTTCTATGTAGACCTGTAGGATTACTACCTGCTGGTAAAGGAGTTTGGTTATAGAAGGAACAAGTAGGACAATTTTTTTTACTATTTCCTTTGTTTGTTGCCAAGTGATGGAAAAATCCTTTTTAAACCTTTGCTGTTCACATGGTGTTTTTATGAAATTCTGAGGCCTCCAGCACACTTCCTATTAATACGCGATCAATTTCATCATTGCCTTGTGCTAGAGGACCTGGCAGATCCGTATGGGATCTGATGTGATTATATATGTATGTATATATATATATGTGTGTGTGTGTGTGTGTGTGTGTGTGTGTGTATGATGAGTCCTATTCCTGATTGTTTCTTGAATTGTATAAACAACAAAGTTAATTCTGTATCATCAGGAATAAATTCAGCAGTCTCATGCACAAGACCCTAGCTAGGTTCAATACCCAAAACAACAAAAGTATCACCATCATCATCACCACCATCACCACCATCATCATCATCATCATCACCATCATCACCGTCATCATCACCACCATCATCACCATCATCACCACTGTGCTTGCTAGTTTTATGTCACCTTGACACAAGCTAGAGTCATTGTAGAGGAAGGAGCCTCAATGGAGAAAATGCTCTGTAAGATCTGGCTTGGGTATTTTCTTAATTAGTGATCAATGGGGGAGAGCCCAGCCCACTTTGGACCTGGGTTCTATAAGAAAGCAGGCTGAAAACGCCATGAGGAAAAATCCAGGAAGCAGCACTACTCCATGGCCTCTGCGCCAGCTCCCACCTCCAGGATCCTGTCCTGTGTGAGCTCCTGTCTTCACTTTTTGATGATGACGGTGATGATGATGATGACATGGAACCATGTGTGAAATAAATCCTTTCTTCCTCAAGTTGCTTTTGGTCATGGTGTTTCATCACAGCAATAATAGCCCTAACTAACACAGTCACCACCACCATCAACTCATCATCAAAACAACCACCACCACCACCATCACCAAAACATCAGGTATTATCTTACAACTATGTAGGTCAGAACACTTGATGTGTAACCCAATCTGAGAATTTCCTCCTAGACATGCCCTGAGCCTTGTCTCCATGGTGCTCTCAACCCAGTCAAGTTGACACTCAAGACTTTTACTTCTCTGCTGTCTTTTGTTGTTTAGGGTGTTGGGAGTGAGGGTCCCTGGTCTGTGGTGTCTGCCAGGAGCAGAATCCAGACCCACTAAAAGCTACCACATTGTTACTTATACTGGCAGATAAGGCAAATAGTAAGCCAGCACACACTGAGTCAGCACAGAGTCAGCACACACTGAGTCAGCACTCACTGAGTCAGCATGCAAACTTGTAGCAGGTAAGTCCTGCTCACTGCAGAGTTTTGGGTTTGTTAGAGAATATTTCTACCTTTGAGGCCAAGCTCCACACCACACGCCACTGTGTACCCCAAGAATTTAGCTATGCTTTGAATATTTAAAGAAGCTTGAGAAAATATTGAAAACAATTTTGTTTTAAGGGGATCCCTAGCTATGAGCCTTCCCAAGGTACACCATGTCTCCCTTTGCTTCTAGCCACGAGGCTTCTCTTTGAGTAGACATCGCCCTGGAGTGCCCATCTGGGTGCACCCTGGGACCTGGCCTGTTGTTCCACCTCTAAGGAGCAGCCCAGGCCCCTGTGTAGCCTGAATGAAGGTCCCTGAAACCAGATACACCTGTGGCTCTAATCATACCAGCCTTCCTGAATGTCACCCATCCTGTCTGAGCAGCCTTTCTGTGTGTGCTCAACCTCTTTCCTGGTACACACATGTAACTTTCCCATTGGACAGCTGCCCCAAATGAAAATAGCATGGGTTTCCTTGTCCTTAAAACAGAAAGCAGCAAGAGGGTGGAGGAAGGTAATGGTTCCTGACAAGAACTCAGTCAGCCTACCTGGTCGTGTGGGCTCATCCCCTGTGGGCTTGTTTCCTGTGGGCCCATCTTCTTCTCCAGTGGATTTGATGCTTTCAACCTGAATGCCTTGAGGAACCAGGACAGTGCAGGCTAAGGACACAGAGAGACTGGGAACTCAAATACCTGTGTAAGCAATTTGCTCAGAATTCAAACATTCACCCCTTGAGAGACTCAGAAAGTCAACATGTCTCTCAAAGTCTTGGAACTTAAGCTTACAGGACCCACAGGCCCCTCTCCAAGGTTACAAAAGCAGCAGAAAGTCTCCAGTTCTTGTAAGCCATCCAGGAAGCACCAGGGTTGCACCTAGGTGCACACAGCACCTAGGCCAGGATGATGCCGCTGCTGTCTTTGAGTCCTCCCTGTTCCTGTGAGTAACCCCTCATTTATACTCCTGTTAGTAACCCCCAAAACTCATTATTCACCAAGCTGGACTTGGGTAAACTGTTACTTGTGATTTGTAGTGGGTTTCCCACCTGGTAAATGGATGTCCATGTCATATCTTCCCAGGAAAAGGCTTTCACAATGTCTTGACACAACTGCTTTGTGACTTCAAGGAAGTCACCATTGTCTCTGAGCCCTGGACATTGACCTTGGAGATAAGTAAAGATGACCATAGCCTCACTCTAAGACTACTGTGACATGAAGGCGCCAGTGCAGGGTCTGCCGGGTCCATGGGAACACAACACTCAGTAGCTGTTGGAATAGATGAGAATGGCTGGTCCTCACTGGCCACAAGTTTACAAATGCTTCTGCACATGTGCAGAACTGGGCCACCATCTGCTCTCAGCAGCCGTCATGTGGTCCATTCAGACCAGCAAGCTCATGTCACCCTTGGCACCTAGCACGGGATTCACTTCACAGGGACCCTGACAAAGAACACATCACTGATCCAATCAAGGAACAGGCTCAGATCTGGGCCAGCAGAGTGTTGACTGTTCCCTTCTTTTATAAGTGACTCTCACAAACAAAGAGAGGGAACCGCATTCAAAGTGACTTCTATACAGCAGAGGGGGCTGGGAACCTGGCCAAATATTCTGGGCAACAGACAAAACAAAAATCTTCCCCTCTTGTCGATCAGAGTCGGTCTGCCCTCTGGAGTGAAGGAGGTTACCATAGTTTCCACATCTTGTCAGTTTCCAGGAGTCTCCGTCATAATCCCGACACCTTTCCTCAATGGTGCCGACATTATTATTCATGCAAATGAAGTCTTATTTTCTGTTTCTGATGAGATGAGTGGTTCGATGGGTGGGCAGCCTGGGGGACACTCCCATGCACTCCGAAAGGCTGATGATCAACAGGAAGGTACAGGCTGGCAGGGATGGAGTTTTCAAAACTGGTCCCTCCACGTGCCCTTGGTGACACTAAAGGAAACCACTTTGAAAGTTGAAGCCAGGAAGTGGCAGGTAGGTGGCTACCATTCACCTCCCTGTTACCTGTGCCCTATCAGGGTTGATGAGGTGTGACTCAGCAGTAGAGAACCTGCCTAGCATCTACAAGCAAGGAAGTTAAGGGTATGACTCTGTGGTAGAGTGCTTGCCTTGGAATCCCATAGTAAGGGGTTGGGATGTGGCTCAGGGGAGGAGTACCTGCCTAGAATTCACCAGTGACGGGGGGGGGGGGAGAGACATAGTTCAGCTGTAGGGTGCCTGCCTAGAATCTACTAGTGAGGAGTTTGGAGGTTGACTCAGTGGTAGACTACTGACCTAGAATCAACTAGTGAGGAGCTGGGGGACATGGTTCAGTGGTGGGTCACCTGCCTAGAACCAACCAGCGAAGGGTTGAGAGTGTGACCTCTGGCCTCTAGATGCATGCGCACACATGTACCTGTGAACCCACACCTACACAAATTCACTCCAGAAACCATCTATGAAGGTACCTTGAGGGATAATTTGTCTGTGCCCCTCAGAGACATGGTGCCATTGTGGGGGGCTACGGGAGGCCTGAAAGAAGGAGGACACTCGGCCTGGGGTGAGTTAGAGCTGTCACCATTGCCTTCATTGCTTTGCCATGCCACAAGGGTAACCAATACCCCCATTCCCCCTAGCTCCCACAGGTCCAGGCAGCAGGAAGGTCAACACTAATGAAAGATGCTATCTGGACCACCAGCACCAAGCTGGTGCTGACATAATTAGCTGTGTTTGTGGTCCTTGAGGTTTGGCATGCTAGGATGGGCTGGGAGGAGATCTGGGGAGGGGGACATCTTCCAAAGGATTGGAACAAAGAGAGCAATTTGGATGGCTTCCAGTTAGCGATAGCATCTTTGAGAGTGGCTATCTAATTAGCGCCTGCCTGGTTTCCGAAAGACAGGCTGCTCAGAGCAAACAAAATGGGATGCTTGGCTTCCCCTCAGCCCCAGCCCGTGACTGAAGAGGTGGAGATGGCTTCAGAGGCAGCCATCATTGGCATTCTTCTGATGCCAGGGGGTGTTTTTTTCCTCACCCCCCAAAAGAATGCCACTCTCACCACTGAAGTTTGGAGTGCAGCTTAATAACACTGTTGACATCCCAAACACCCCAGAGCCCTCAACAATCATTAGTTCTTGGAGGTTGATGGGGAGAGAAGAGACGTGTGTGTAGCAGCAAACATCCTTTTTATCTGGGCTTTAATTTACTAACGAGCCAAGTTTACTTCTTTTTAATTTCTTTGTATTTTTAATTGGCACATACTGCTTGTAGAAAGGCACAGGGTACTGTGTTTGCCACTTTCCTGTTGCTGAGGAAAGTACAAACTCTAGGAAAGAAGTGTCTGTCCTGGGTCACAGTTTGAGGGTGAAGTCCATCACGGTGGGGAAGGCATAGTGGCAGGAGCGGGAGGTGGCTGGTCACAGGTCCTGTCCTGTAGACAGGAAGCAGAGACAGGAGAACCCTGGGGCTCAGCATGCTTTTTCCTTTTCATTCAGTCTGGGACTCCAGTTCATGAATTCATGTCCCCACATCCAGGGCGAGTCTTCCGACCTCAATCAACCCATCTAGAAAGTTCCTCACTGACTGGACCTCTCCATGCTCTCTGAGGTGGCTCTAAATTTCTAAATGCTTCCAAGCTGATAGTCAGTAAGTAATATTTACTCCTCAGGCATGGTGGGATCAGTTGACATGTGGGGGGTATAAAAAAATCACTGAGGGAGTTCCCAACCCTCAGTTATTTATCACCATTTCTGGAATGTAGTTGTAGAATCTGCTGCGTGGACCCCAGTATGATTTCCTGCAGCCAAATCATTGCCTCCCCTCCACTCTTCCTTTTATTCTGTCTAATTCTGATGACTACATTCTATCTACCTTCTTTTTTTCATGTCAACATAGGGGTTCACTTACTGAAGGCTAGCCTCAAACACTGTGTAGTTGGAGATAACCTTAAACTGGTCCTTCTGCCTCTACCTTCTGAGGGCCGGGATTATAGGTATGCACCAACCCACTCAGTTCATTACATTCTGAGGGCTGAACCAGGGTCTCATGCATGCCTGGCAAGCACTCTATTATCCCCAGCCCTCCACCCTCTTCTATGAGGTTGCAAAGTATGGAATGTTATATGGGTTCAAACATGATACTTCCACAGGGTCCAATGCTTACCTCCCCTGCCTCGTTCTGGCTTTAGGACACGAAGCAAGTGTCCAAGTTCACTTCCAAATGATCTCCAGTGAGTAGGTTGTCTTAACTTGGACTTGCCTTGATCTCTTCATCTATGAAAGAGGGTTAATAATTACAAATCCCCCAGGGACCATTGTGAGAGTGGATGCCAAAGGGTGTAGTTTGGTAGTTGCTTGAGAGATGAGACATGATGATGGTGATAGGGTTACTGTAGTTGGTTTTTCTTTTTACTTTTTGGTCTTTGGGGTCCCACCACCTAGCTCCCTAATAAGTACATGGAGACTTACTCATTCTCACAAATGTCTAGCTTTAGTATGGCTTATTTCTAGCCACCTTTTCTTAAATTATCCCATCTATCTTTTGCTTCTGGGCATTTTACCTTTCTCTATTCTATATACTTTTCCTTTCTTTCTTTCTTTCTTTCTTTCTTTCTTTCTTTCTTATTCTGCAGCTGGCTGTATGGCTGGGTGGCTGGGTGGCTGTGTGGCTGGGTGGCTGGGTGGCTGTGTGGCTGTGTGGCTGTATGGCTGGGTGGCTGTATGGCTGTGTGGCTGTGTGGCTGGGTGGCTGGGT
>NC_048595.1:13359441-13429441 GCF_003668045.3 Cricetulus griseus
TCAGTGTACTGCCTGTGGAGAACAGACTAGGCCCAGTCTAAGGCAGCTACAGATGCCCTCCCGCCACCACCCTGGTCCTCTGATGAGGCTTGAGTCATCCATCACACAGAGCTTGCTCTTATGGCCTGGCCCTTACTTCCTCCAACTTGAGAGTGTGTGTGCTTGTCTGTGTGTGTATGGATGCATGTGAGGGTGGTTGTGACAGGAACCACCTGTCTCTGCATCTCCTGCCATTTGACTCTCTGGCTCAAGTATACCTCTTAATAGGCCATTATGGTGAAAAGGGGTTTAGCAGACAACGGTTCAGGAACAACCTACCCCTCTGTGCCCTGGCAGACTTCTGTGGCACCAGCAAGCATGTGGAGGTCAGAGGACAAGCTTTGCATATCAACCCTCACCTTTCTACTCCGTTTGAGACCACGCCTTAATGGGCTGGTATCCCGAAGGCTATTGGCGGAATGGCGGAATGAGTTCCCACAGCAGCATCCAGCTTGCACATGGGTTCTGGGGGGTCTGAACTCAGGTTGTCAGGCTTGCATGGTCATCACTTTGCCCCCTAAGCTATCTCCCCAGCCCCATATTCCTCATCCTTGCTCTAATGGTCATCAAGACTGTGGTACTGTCTGAGCGACTCTAGGTCCTATCAGCTCTGCCATAGGGTCCTTCCTGCTGTTGAACCACTGTGTGGATTTTTCCTGTTTCCCAAAGCACTGGGGATGGAATCCAGAGCCTTGTGCTTTCTAAGCAAGCACTCCACCACTGAGCCACAGCCCTCAACGGCTGGCTCTGTATCAGATCTGGTAACTAAACACAGGCATCCGTGTCTCCTGAGATTGCACAGGAGATAATGGAAGGTGCCTCCGTAGTTTAGACAGAAGGAGCTTTGCCTTGCAAGGAGCTTCAGCAGCCAGCAAACCACAGGAAAAGCAGGCTGTGAGCTGAGCCCTAGGGAAAACCTCCAGTCCCCAGAATCCTTCTGGGTCTCCTCCACCGTTACCAAGGAAACCAACAAATCAGGAAGCTCCTTAAGCGGGCCATGCCAGTAAAAGAGAGATGCGCGCTCCATCTCTCTTCCCATTTAAACTCTTTCCAAATCTCGATCTGCTCGCGTGACTCTGGTTGGTGAAGGCTGGATCGCATCTGAAAGTCTTTCTTGCAAGTGAGTTATAGGGAAATTGGTTTTCTTTTCCTGGCTTCTTGGTATAAAAAGGCATGCGTGAGGGACGTTGGAATAAATGTCGAACAAGCGAGTGCACGGCACCCTCCTCAACGCTAATCTCTCCACATCTGAGCGGTTCTTTTCTTGAAAGCCTCACTCAGAAACGGGCTTTGAGCTCACTGAGAGGACTTGTCTGTTCAGCTCCACCGGGGACTTAGAGAGAGCGCTCAGAGAGAGCGCTTGTTCAGAGCGCGCGGGCTGGGGGCGGAAGGGGGGCTGTTTAAAGCTGCAGGGAGATGAAGGAAGCTGGGCACTCTTCCGCCTGGAGTTCCTGGGCTAGAAAGGGGCACAAATAAATAGAAAAGAAGCAAAGAAAACAGCATGAGACTGTTCTGTGGTACGAAAGGAGATAGCTCAGTGGGTAAAGTACTTCACCACTACACGAGCAAGAGGAGCTGAGGTCTGATGTAAAAAGCAGGCCATGGCTGTGCAGACTTGGGGTCCCAGCTCTGGGGAGGCTGGTAGGAGACTCTCTAAGGCTTAATGGCCAGGCAGCCTCAGGTGAGTTCCAGATTGGGTGAGAGACCCTGTCTCAAAAATAGAGCTGGAGAGAAGACCTAGTGGTTAAGTGGACTGGCTGCTCTTATAGAGGACTCAGGTGGGTTCAGTTCCCAGAACCCACAGGGTGGCTCCCAACTATCTGTAACTCCAGTTCCTGGATATCCAACGCCCTCTTCTGGCCTCCAAAGGCACTACACATACATGACACATATACAGGCCAGACAACCACATACATACATACATACATACATACATACATACATACATACATACATACAAACAATAAAAGAGATAAGGTGGAGATGACAGAGCAACGTATCTGATGTGTGTGATGGGTTAGGTCCCCGGGCGCATGCTCTGGAAGAGGAGGATGATGGGATCTTAGCCGGTCCCCAGGCGCATGCTCTGGAAGAGGAGGATGATGGGATCTTAGCCGGTCCCCGGGCGCATGCTCTGGAAGAGGAGGATGATGGGATCTTAGCCGGTCCCCGGGCGCATGCTCTGGAAGAGGAGGATGATGGGATCTTAGCCCTTCCCTTTTCTCTCACCTCCAGCTGCAGAGATTTGCAGTTTCCTCAGCCTTATGCTCCCTCCATGAAGCTTTGTCCCACAGCCAGAACCTTCCTTCCCCTTCTGTTAATTACCCCCAGCCATTTGTTATAGCCGCAAAACGCTGCCTAATACAGAGTGTAGTTTTAGTCTCTGCAGCAGGTGAAAAGGAAGGCATGTCATGTTACATTCTTCTCTTCGTGTATGTATGTGGTGTGTGTGTGTGTGTGTGTCCATATATGCATGTTCACACGTGTATGTATGTGTGGTGTGTGTGTGTGTGTATCCATATATGCATGTTCACATGTGCATGTGTGTGTGTGTGTGTCCATATATGCATGTTCACACGTGTATGTATGTGTGGTGTGTATGTATGTGGTGTGTGTGTGTGTGTGTGTGTGTGTGTGTGTGTGTGTGTGTGTCCATATATGCATGTTCACACGTGTATGTATGTGTGGTATGTATGTATGTGGTGTGTGTGTGTGTGTGTCCATATATGAATGTTCACATGTGCATGTATGCACATGGATGCATGTGGAGCCCAGAAGTTGACGTCAGGTGTCTACTTCTCTCAGGCTCCATTTCATTTGCTGAGTGAGACAGGGCCTCTCTTGTGGAACCTGAAGCTAGCTGGTTCAGGTGGTCTAGACAGCCAGCTAGCTCCAGGGACCCTGACGGTTCCTCCTGAGCACTGGGATTTCAGCCAAGCCAGCACACGGATTCAGCTTTTACTTGGGTGTTGGTCCCCACACTTGCACAACACACACTGTGTCCGCTGAGCCATCGCCCCAGCTCTGCTTCTTTTCTCACCTCTGTCAATCAGGCTTAGCCCTCCCCTCCCCCTCTGCCGCACAGGCAGGGAATATGATGTCAGCGCAAGATCTCCCATTCACTTCCAAGATTTGAGACATGGTTCCAGGGTCTGAACAGCCCAGAACACAGGGGAGAGTATGAACCTCATCCAAGCCCACATCCTTCTGCCAAGTCAGGTGGCTTCAGCGTTCCCAGTTTTATGACCAGGGCATGGAGGGCAGGATTGCTGTCATTCCCCACAGGCCTGCCCCCTTGCTGGGGTGATACAATGGCTTGGGGTTCTGAGTCACAGACTGATATTCCCTTCATAGCCCCTGCACAGTGGGGGTTCTCAGACACTTAACTTGGCATTTTACTTTGTTGGGGGAGGGGACAGTGAACAAGTAGTGTGTGTGTGTGTGTGTGTGTGTGTGTGTGTGTGTGTGTGTGTGTTTGTGTGTGTACATGCAGGGAAGCCAGAGGTAGACATCAAATGTCTTTCCTCAATTGCTCACCTTCATTTTTAAGACAAGGTACCTGGAGTTGACAGTGACTAGGGCTGGCTGACCAGCAAACCCCTGTCTCTGCCTCCCTGGTGCTGGGATTACAAGCTGTGCATGCTAGATCCAGCACACACACACACACACACACACACACACACACACACACACACACACGAACTCAGGTCCTCATGCTCACATGGAAGTACTTCACTGACAGAATCACAGCCAGGCTGTTTGGTGGTGGTGGTGGTATTGTTTTTGTTTGTTGTTGTTGTTGTGTGGTTGGTTTTGGTTTTTTGTTTTGTTTTGTTTGAGACTGTATTAACTCAGACACCCAAACTAAACCAAGTCAGTGAAAGATATAAATTTTAAATCAATTCCACTCTTACACATGGTTACAAAACATTCTAAGTAAAATATCAACAAGTTGGGGGCAGGGCTGGAGAAATTGCTCAATTGGCAGCTTGTCTCCTGTGCAAGCAAGAGGACCCAAGGTCCATCCCCAACACCTGTGCAATGGCATGTGCTCATAATCCTGGATGCTGAGAAGGCAGAGACTGGAAGGTTCCTGGAGCTCACAGCCCAGCCAGCCTAATGAAAAGACCCTCTCTCAAAAAAACAAGATGAGCAGTATCTCCTCATGCACATACGCACACACCTGTACACACCTGTACACACCTACACACACACACACACACACACACACACACACACACACGCACACTCACAACACCCAGCCTATAAAAAACAATACTACTAGAAAATAAAAATTAAACTGCATTCAAAAATACCTTCAAACAAAGCACAGCAGTATATTTAAGAGGGGAGGCATTCTGACCAGGCAGGTTTTGTGCCTGGTTTCCACAGACAGACTCCATCAAACTGTTCAAGTTGCTACCCCATGCTCAGAATCTAGGGAACTATGCTCTGCAGTTCCCCACTTGAAAACACAAAGAAGTCAGCCAGAGGTGGTGGTGCATACTTTAATCCCAGCACTCAGGAGGCAGAGGCAGGTAGATCTCTGTGAGTTTGAGGTCAGCCTGGTCTACAGAGTGAGTTCTAGGACAGCCAGGGCTACATAGTGAGACCCTGTTTCTAAAAGCAAGCAAACAAACAAAAGAAAATTAGGAGAAGTCCAGAAACTGCCTTGGGAACTCACCTAGATTCTTCAGTGTCACAGAAACTGCTTCATCAGGCTTGTCTCAGCAGATGCAGAAAACATTGGGGGAAAAAAATCATAAATTGGTTCACGACTTTTTAAACAGAGAACAGCGTCCCTGACTTCCAGGTATCCACTCCTCTGTGGATCAATGAGAGCAAAGTCAGGCAGCACTTAAAACCAACTTTCTGAGCACCATAAGTAGCCAAAAGCAGGATTCAAGAATACAGCTGAGTCTTGGTACAGTCAGGGTGCGCTGGGGCATTTCCATTGTCCTTGTTTTGTTCTTTTCTTCCCTGGGCTGGTAGCTTTGAAAGCCAGGAGACTCACTACAGAGAAGATGTGAGAACAGCAGCTGGCAGCCACTGGGGACATGGCTGGGTTTGGAGCTCAGAGACAAGCTCTGTCCCCAGAGAACTACTGTGTGCTTATCTGTCTGGAGCTCTCTGCAAAGTTCCATTTGCAAGACTTGCCGTTACTTAATCTGATTCTGTGTTTGCTGTACGGGAAAAGCCCAAAAGAGCATTTGCAATAAGCTAATAATAATAAAATGCTAATATCATAATTAGTGATGATGATGATGATGGTCATGGTGATGATGGCTCTGATGATGCTGATGATAAAATGCAACAATAACAACAGTTTGGCATCATAGACCAGGGCTGGGCTGGCAAGATGGCTCAGAGAATAAATGTGCTCACTACCAAGACTGGCCACTTGAGTTCAATCCTGGGAACCATATGGTAGAAGGAGAGACTGACCCTCAAAAGCTGTTGTTTGTCCTCTGTGCGTGTTCTGTAATGCACACACGCGCGCACACATGCACACATCAACACTAAAAAAATAATTTTAAAATAAAAAAAAAATTGTAGATCAGTTGAACATCTCACAGGAAGCTTGGGGAACCTCCAACATCATCATAGAAACTAGCTTCAGCATACAGAAGATCTGTGAGGTTTTAACCTTGAGACCCTACACAAGGGAAAGTAGAGGCATCCAAAGCCTTGTGGCTTACAGCACTGAGGAAGCCTCCGGTCAGTCATTAGCTGTCCACTGGGCTGTGGAAGCAGAGACTCTGGGCCCCACATATAATGGGAAACACTTGAGATAATTAGTACAGAAAAGTCACAAAACAAACCAACCGGAGGAAAAAATAAAAACCACATTACCAAACACTGAGGGGAGCAAGAATCCCGTTGTCACACTGTATTTTGGTCTGGGACTTTGTTTTTGTTCTTTTGATTTGTTGTTATTTGGTTTGGTTTTCTTGAGACACAATGTAACCCTGGCTTGCCTGCAACTTGCTCTATAGACCAAGCTGGCCTCAAACTCAGAGACTGACCTGTCTCTGCCTCCCAAGTGCTGGGATCAGAGGCATATACCACCTGCCTGGCAAGGTGTTCATTTTTTAAGAATTAAGTTATATAAAGAAAGCCACCATTCCCATACAGGAAAGTCCTCTGTTGGTAAAAACTGTCCTCGAAGGACCCCAGATCCCTCACTGATCTTACTAAAGAACTCTGTCAGTACACACTAGGAATTTGCTCTGAAGAGCTGAAGGAAGCTGGGCTGACAATGTTTCTTGGAGCAGAAAATACGAAGGGGGGGTTAAAAAAAGTAAAATGTAGTACTGGAGAGATGGCTCAGAGGTTGAGAGCACTAGCTGCTCTTCCAGAGGTCCTGAGTTCAATCCCTAGCAACTACGTGGTGTCTCACAACCATCAGTAATGAGATCTTGTGCCCCCAATACAAAAAGAAAAAGAAAAAAAAGAGTAAAATGTAAACGTTGGCATTGAAATTATAACTAAAGGGGAGAATTTGCTGGAAGGACTCAGTGGCGTATTTGCCATGACAGAAGAACGAGCAAGGTTGAAGACAGAAGTGAGAGCCCTCTGTGGACAGAAAAGAAAAGCATTGTGAAGACGCATTGTGAAGAAGCAGCTCCAGAGACCTACAGGGGGCCATCCAGCCCACCAACACACCAACAGTCAGAGTCCCAGAAAGAGAAGTGCAGGCATTTGAATGCAGGCATTTGAAGAAGTGATGGTAGAGACTATTCCAGATAAAATTCTAAAAGGGGTGTGTGTGTGTGTGTGTGTGTGTGTGTGTGTGTGTGTGTGTGTGTGTGTGTGTACTCTTGCATGCAAGGGTGAAGGCGCTGAGCTGGAGGTGTCAGCCCCCTAGAGCCGGAGTTACAAACAGTTGTGAGCCACGGAACATGACTGCTGGGATCTGAACGATACAGCAGTCCATGCTCTTAACTTCTAAGCCATCTATCCAGCTGCCCAAATTGACTTTAAAAACCCAAGCCTGCAATAACCCACACATCCAGAAAGTTTGGGGACTGCAGCAGGGACAGTCTCAAAAGAGACTGAGTACTCTGAGGTCTGAGCACACAGCAGACTGTGAAGGGAGAGACAAACAGGGAGTCTTCAAAGTCGCTGGAGAGGGCTAGAGAGATGGCTCAGAGGCTAAAACACTTGCTTTGAAAACATAAGGACTGGGAAGTCTGGATCCCCAGAGCCTACATGAATGCCAGGTGGGGGTGGCCTGCCTGTAATTCCAGCACAGAGGGGAAGCCCCTTAGCTATCCAATACCAAGTGGTGGTCCCTGAAATCATATGCATACAAGAAACAATATATGGACCCAGCAGGCTGTATTTGTATATTTAGGAATTCGCACATGCCCAGCGCACTCACACACACACACACCACCATCACTACCAACAACAACAATAATAACAATTAAAGAAAAAGAGTCCATGAGTTTGAATGAGAGCATGTGGGTGTACGTGGGAGGGTTTAGAGGGAGAAATTATGTAATTATAGTCTCAGAAAATAAAAAATACATATTTTAAAAAAGATAGTCTTGTCGTTAGCTATGTCTGCAGCAGTCACTGGAGAAGGGCGCCGCTAAGATAATAATAAGAGAATAATAAGAGGCAATGACTCCCTCTTTCTGCACTTTCTCAAGTACTAAAGACTTCTGCTGAGAAACAAACCTCCCAGTCAGACACAGGCACATTTTACAAACTAAAACATTTTCAAGTTGAAATTCTCCTGCTTCTGCCTTCTAGGTGGTTGGAGGCCAGCCTCAGGGCACAGGGAGACCTCTTAAAAAGCAAAGGCTGGGGTTGCAGCTCAGAGGTGGGGTGCTTGCCTGGCATCTGCAAGGCCCTGGGTTTGGTCCACAGTGCTGCTAAGAATATAGGGAACATTCTGAATTTCATGGCATGAAGTATTATTACCTGATTCAGGAATAAAAGAAAAAACCACCTAACGGACCAAAAAAAATAAAGAAGAAGAAAAAGAGTGAGTTTTATAGTGTGTAGCCTTGCATCAGTATGGCTGTTATAGAATACGCACAGTGAACTAGAAGTGCTTCTGATAGCACGTGACCATCTACAAACTAAACACCATAATGTAATGGCTAACGGTGTAATTAAGTCAAAATAAGGTATGTATGACCAAGGCTGATGATGTATGTCTATCATCCCAGCTACTCAGAAGGCTGAGGCAGGAGGACTGCCAAGTTCAAGGCCAGCCAAGGCAATTTATAGAGGCCATGTCTCAAAATAAAACGTTAAAGTTGGGGTACAGTTCCGTGGTAGAGCCTATCCTCCAGCATGCCTGCAGCCCTAGCTACAGCCTCCAGCAATAGCAAAAGGAATAGTAACAACTGCAAAAGGAATAGTAACAACTGCAAAAGGAATAGTAACAACTGTAAAAGGAATAGTAAAAGCTGCAGAAGGAATAGTAACAAACAAGGGAATCAGCGTGTCCTCTCCAGCTTTTTATGCAGTGTTGCACCAGAGACCCAAGAGGGCAGGAGGAAAGGGGCGAGATTAGCTAGGTGGGCTGATGATCCTGCAGTCAAGAGGCTGGAGCAGGAAGAGAACGAGTTCTGGGCTAGCCTGGGCTACACAGTGGGTTTCTGACAGGAAGGAGGAGGAAGGGAAGAGGAAGAGAAGGGAGGGGAGAAGAAGGGACAGAAGGGGAGAGGAAGGAGAGGAGAAAGAAAAGAGAAGAGGGGAGGCAGAGAGAAAGAGAGGGCAGAAGGAAGGGAGAGAATCTAATTTTAGCGCATGCTGACCATCAATGTTTATCTAGAAAAATCCAAGGCCGTCGACACACAACTGGAGCTAGTGAGATCAGCAGCAGGTGACTCTGGACAAAGTCTGCTCACGTCCCCTGTGCCCACAGCTATCAGTTAGGAAGCATGAGTGAAAGAGAGCGTCCCATCATCAAAGCAAGAAAAACTGAGTTACCTGCGAATAAATCCACTGAAAGATATCCCAGACCTTTACAGAGAGAATTATGAAAGTCACTGAGGATGTCCGAGGAGACCTGGAGGATGGAGAAATATTTCCCCTTCACGCCCAGGGAGACAAGATATCAAACTTAATCTATGAATTCACTGCCGGCCCATCCCAAGTCCCAGCGGGGCACTTCATGGCCTTGACAGACTGATTGTGACATTAATCAGAAGTGGTTAGAGATAAGAACCTGTCCCACCAGATAGAAAGATGAGCCTTGTGGCTGGGAAGGTGACTCAGCAGGTAAAGGGCTTGCTGGGAAATGTTGAGAACCTCAGTTTGATTCCCTGAATCCAGTTCAGAAAGCTGCTTATGTCTGTGTGCCTCTGAAATCCCATATTTGAGGAGGCGCGACAGGAGGATCCCTGGGGTTCACTGGCTAGCCAGCTTACCAGAACCTGTGAGCAGTCGGTTCAGTGAAAGACACTGTCAAAAACCAAGGTGCAGGGTCGGTGAAATATGCTGAGAAAAGCACTTGACACAGAAGCTGAAAGCCCAATGACCTGAGTTCAATACCCAAAACCCATGTAAAGTTGGAAGGAGAGAACCCACTCCACAACGTCATCCTCTGATCTCCACAGGTGCTCTGTGTCATGTGCCAGCATAACAGGTGTAGTGGGACCTGCTTTTGGTCCCCACACTTGGGATGCCTGAGCAGGATGGTAAGAGTCTTCCTCTCAGCTGAGCATGATGGTACACAAGGTATACACCTTTAATCCCAGCACTCAGGAGGCAAAGGCAGAGGCAGGCAGATCTCTGAGTTCAAGGCCAGCCTGGTCTACAGAGCCAGTTCGAGGACAGTCAGGGCTACACAGAGAAACTCTTGTCTCAAAAAAAAAATCAATGTGTGTGTATGTATATCAACGTGTGCATGTCTATGGGGTGTGTGTGTGTGTGTGTGTGTGTGTGTGTGTGTGTTCCTCACAGTCTCTGCCTTACTGTCTTGAGGTGCAGTCTCTCACTGAATGGGACGCTCAGCATTCAGCTAGGCTGACTGGCCAGCCAGCTCTTGGGATCCACCTGCTAGACTCCCTTCTTAAAGTGCTTGAGAGCATCCTTGTCAGCGAACTGATAGTGGACACTTAGCCCCGACTGGCCAGAAAAAGGGGCCAGCACCCCACAGGAAGTGCCTCAGATGTCAGCTGCCTGAAGACTTCACCACTCAGCGGTCACCACAGGCCCTCTGAGGAAGAGAAGATACCCAGTCATGTGGGCAGCTGAGTTGGGCACAGCTCGCCTAGTGGGAAGAGCAGGAAAAGACACAGTCCTCAGGCTTTCTGTCCAGTAGCCTCAGTGCCCATAGCTGGAGTCACTTTGAGCCATTCTGCTCATCACCCAGCGGTACAAAGATGTGTCTGGTGTGCCTCACATCAAGTAAAACACCGTTGGAGGCAGAAAGGATCACAAGATAACGTCTGGGAAGAAATAAAGGCAGAGTGTGGTGACACACAACCATAATCCCAGCACTCGAGGGCTAAGGCGGGAGGATCAGGAGTTCAAGGTCATTCTTGACCACATAGCAAGTAGCCAGCCTGAGCTACATGAGATAATGGCTCAAAACAAAACACAGAAGATAGATAAACATATTGTAATGTGCTAAAATACTTTCTTTGGGGGCAGGGGAGGTAATCAGCTGGTAATGCACTTACTAAGGAGCTCGGGTGGGATCTCCAGCACCGAGGGGCAAAGCCAGACACAGCGGTACACACCTGCAGACACAAGAGCATTCTGGGAGCTTGCTATCCAGCCGGTCTCTCCAATCAGTGAGCTCCAGGTTCAGTGAGAGACCCTGTCTCAAAACACGGACTGGTAGAGAAAGACACCTGATGCCTAAGCTCTGGGCTCCACGTGTGCATGCATGGGTATCTGCACTTACACTTGTGCACACACATGTAGGAACACACACACACACACACACACACACACACACACACACACACACACACAATTTTTCTTCTGCTTAAAAATTTCCTCTTTTCTAATTTTGAAATAAATTAAATATCCTTATGGTCAGTTATCAATCTATGCTTTGTGCCCAATGGCTTAGTTGGGCCTTGGGGCAAGATACTGGGAGACCACAAAGGAGACATCACAACAGACACTGAGGTCAGTCCTGATGCAGTTGCCATGGTGATGGAGAGCTGAGACACATGATGAAGGTGATGGGGAGGCAGATGTGAACACAACCCTGCATTCCTCGTAGAAAGGGAAGGCTGGAGGCTGGAAGAGGAACAGAAGGCCAGCAACCCAAGAAGCATCTCAGCCTCCCACACCTAATGCAGAATAAATGAAGGTCAAGATTCAAAAACTAATTGGAGCCATTTGCAGCCTAAACGGAACTGCTTCCTCATCCCTCTAATGGGACATCCCCACTGGGGGAGGCGGGCATCCAGAACACTTAGCTTCCAGGAGCTTGCTTCCTGCCAAGAACATTGCTGCTAAATGAGCTCCCAGGAGAGGCCCTCATGCCAGACTAGTGACAAAGGCATTCGGGAACTCCTGAGCTAAAAGGCAGGCACAGGGTGCCAGCTTTTGGGATGCTCCCTACAGCTCTATCCACTGCAGGCAGGCTACCCAGATGGCGTTGGCTGCCTGGTGCAGAGCTCAACACCTCAGCAAGAGCAGGGACATTGCTGGACCAGCAGTAGCTGTCTGCTAATTTCTCCAAAGATCTGAGCCAGCAGCTGGGGGAAAAGGGGAAACAGTTCCCAATTAAAGACCCTGTAGAGCTGCAGTGGTGTTGCTGGTTTCTGGCTCCCTGTAGATGGCTACTCAGGCAAACACATGGTTCTTTCTCTTAATCTTTCTTAGAAAAGCTGGGTCCACATTCACTGCCTCTTATTCTGTCCTCAGCCCAGGGGCTCTCTGCTCCTTACACAGCAGAAGAAAGCAAAGATGTGGGCTTCCACGCCCTCCTTCTACAAATTAAGAATGCCTTCCCTGAATGGTAGGCAGCTATCTGAGCTCCTGTTCCTTCTGTCCCCCACAGAGGCCAGGTGATTTGCTGAGGGGCATGGACTCCTCACCCACTCGTCACTATCCAGGTCTTGAGCAGCCCATTCTCTAGTATCAACTGGGGCATCTGACTAACAACACCTTCAGGGCTTCTGAGGAGCAGTTATGGGACAGAGTAGTACCCTGCATCCCCAGCCTGTTCCCAACTGATGCTGATGCTGGCTTGGGGGCCAAGCTGTGCAAACACTAAAATCTACATGCAACCTTGTCTGTCCTTACTTCTTGCCCAACCCCCACATCCTTATGTTTTTGCTATTCCTTCTTTCCTGACTTGACTTTTTATTTTATTTTATTTTATTTATTAAGTATACAGTCTTCTGCCTGCACGCTAGCAAAGGGTACCAAATCTCATTCAAGGTGGTTGTGAGCCACCATGAGGTTGCCAGGAATTGAACTCAGGACCTCTGGAAGGACAGTCAGTGCTCTTAACCGCTGAGCCATCTCTCCGGCCCCCTGACTTGACTTTTAACCTGGTCATCCAATCCAAATTCCTGTCTCCTGTCAGCCAGATGCAGTCACGTGCCTGTGGCCCTCATCCCAACCCATCCTCACCCTTCTCACTTCCGTCTCACCTCATCAATCAGAGGGAACCGCTACCTCATGGGTGCAAGTGGGCCGCTGCCACACCAGGTGCTTAGCAGAATGGCCTGTCAGCACTTCTCCCCTGTCCAGTGAGGGACTGGTAGGATCAGAAGCCTTATGTCCACGGGAAGCCCTCTTATACACACCAGGACACTGCCACTTGCATCAGGGCTTGTTTTTTTTGTTTGTTTGTTTTGTTTTGTTGTTGCTGTTGTTTGTTCATTTGTTTTGAGACAGGGTTTCTTCATGTTGCAAGCTGGCCTTGAACTTGTGAAATTCCCCCTGTCTCAGCTTACTAAGTTCTGGGATTATAGGCATGCACCACTATGTCCAGTACTTTCTATTGTTTTTCCTCAGAAGCCCAGAGGTGACAATGTTGAGAGTTAAATCACTTCCCAGGAAAGCATGGTGGCTCCAAAGTTCCTTTTTGCCTGTTTTTGATTTTTTTTTTTGAAGTAGGGTCTTATATAGCCCTGGCTGGCCTAGAATCCACAATGTGGCTGAGGCTTGAATTCCTGCTCATGCTGTACACACCTTACAAGTGCTGACGTCTACCACCCGTGCCCAGCTTTCTGCAGCTCTTCAACCTTGATCTAGAGATTATGGGAGATCAGCTGCAGTTCAGGCACAATGGTTTGAGCTCAAGACAAATGTCAGGGTTAGCAAGGGACAGAGCTTCTCTCCCGCGTGGTCTCTGAACAGGGTCCTCCCACGTCCTGTCATCCAGCATTGGACAGAACCAGATGTCTGCTGTCAGAAGAAAGTGGAGAGAGCTCAGAAGCAAGCCTCTAGGATGGTGGTCACTATATCCTTCGGAACGGATGTCCATGGGATTGTGGGAGAATCTCAAGGCCAATATATATCCTAGACTATGAAACTGTAGAGTCCATGATCCCTTCTCTTTCTAGCCGCAGAATCAACACACTGAACCTCCCTACTCCCTACAAGGCCTGCCGAGTGTTGAGCCCATCAGTGGACCCTAGGCCAGCAAGGTGGGGTGAATAGAGTACCACCTTGACTCCATCTCTGAAACACGTCATTTCTAAGCTGTGTGACCAAATCATTTAAAAAAAACCTCTCTGGGTCTCATTTTTGTCCTTGCAGAGTAAATATCTGCGATGACAGCGCATGTGAGGTGAGTGGCATTCGGGCATGTGAGTACTCATTAAAGTGATCCGGCCGAGCCCTCAGCTGGCACTGCTGAGTCTCCTGGGGAGGGCGGGGTATCACAGCCCAGAGAAAAGGGCCAACACCTAAATAGGTGTAGTGGCGTTCACCTGTCATGCCAGAACTGGGGAGACTGCATCGGAAATCAGCCTGGACTATAGAGCAAGAACTAGTCCAAAAATTAAAAACAAAAATCTGGGGGTAGTGAGCTGGCTCAGTTGATAAAGAGCTTGCTGCACAAGCATGAGGACAAAAGTTCAAATCCCCAGAAGCCATATAAAACCTGAGCATGCTGGTGCAAGCCTACAAGTCCAGCACTAGGGAGGCAGATACAGGAAGGGGGCTCCCTGGAGCTTGATGGGAAGTCAGTCAGTGAGCTCCACTTCAGTGAAAGGCTTTGTCTCAAGAAATAAAGTAGACAGTGACAGAAGACACACAATCTCAACTTCCAGTCCCCCGCCCTGACACATACACAGTGGGAGGGGGACAGGTGTGGGGTGTCACCGAGAGAGCCCTGAGCTCAGCAGCTCTCTCACATGGCTTCTCAGCAAGCAGGTCAGATCTCAGCACAGAGAAAGGGGAAAAGCCCTCATTAGCAGAGCTCCAGTCTCTTCTGATGCCTTCTGTCATAGCGGCCACCATTTGCTTCAGTGATTGCTTCTGCGTCAGGGGCAATGGCAGAGCTTCACAAATACCCGATCTTTAATCCTCAGGGGATTCCTAGGACTCAGGGGTCATGACCACCCCACATCTTAGAAGAAGAAAGGAAGCCCAATCAGCGGGGACACATGTGAGCCCTGAGCCCCAGCACTGGAACCTGGCATTCACCACAGAGCCCCTCGAGAGTTCTGCACGACAGATGTCATTTGCTTGCCTGGGGGATCCCCAAGAACAATTGGTTTGGATTTATTCCCGCTGGCGTAAGAGCAGGCAAACATAGGCTCTGCCTGTGCCTCTCTGGGAGGAGAGAGACACTCCAGGGAGGAAGAAGCATCTCCAGTCTGCACCTCTGGGGCACTTCAGGCAGATGGCTTGAGCCAGATGCTGCCCATGGTACCCTCACTGTGACAGAATTGTCTTTATAGTGCCCTGTCATGTGTTGTGCCATGGAATCCTCTATCCCTTCCCTGGCACTTTCTCTACACCAGGTCCTGGGCTAAGTGCCACACTGGCAGAGGCATTCCCAACTCACTCTCAGCCCACAGGGTGGAGGGGGGAAGGAAGGGATGGCCAGGGGGACAAAGTCTAGATCAAAAGCAGAAGTTGAGAGTTTACAAGAGAAGCCAAGAGGGGTGGGTCCTACCCAGCCTTGGGGAGAAGAGGTCACGGAAGGCCAGGGGGACACTGGGTGGGGAGTGCTTGCCTGGGACAGCACTACAGGTGCTTTTCAGGACGGGGAGTTCATACGTGTGTTGGTGTGTGTACATGTGTGTTATGTAAATGTGGAGTCCAAAGGACAACCCCAGCTGTCGTTCCTCGGTTACCTTAGTCTTTTGTGGGGCAGGAGTTGAGACAGGGTTTCTCTGTAGCTTTAGAGTCTGTTCTGGAACTCTCTCTGTAAACCAGGCTGGCCTCAGACTCACAGAGATCCACCTGCCTCTGTGTCCCAAGTGCTGGGATTAGAGGCATGCGCCACCACGGCCCGGCATGCCTTAGTCTTTTTATTGTTTGAGACAGAGGTTCTCACTGGCCTGATGCCACCAATTAGGCTGGGGTGGCTGGCCATCAAGTCCCAGGGATCCACCTGTCTGTCCTTCCCTAGTTTTGAGATTGTAAATGCTCTCCACCACACCCAGCTTTTGTCATGTGAGTTCTGGGATCAAATGCAAGTCCTTCCCTGTCCAACTCGAATGCTTTTCTAACATTTCACTGAAGTTAATGCCCTAGGACTCAAAAAGACCTAGTGAGGTCATTGCAACCATCATTCCATTCCCAAAAGGGTAACTGATGCCCAGAAGTTAGAGAGCCTGCTTGGGGGCATAGAAATAACTCACCTGCCAAGGAGCTGCCTTGGTGAGCAAAGGTCAGGAAGAGGAGGAGGAGGAGGGAAAGGAGGAAGAGGGGGAGGAAGGAGAGGAGGAGGGAGAGGAGGAAGAGAACAGAGCAAGAGTCATAATAAAGCAGCCTGGCCCAAATGACAAAACCCAGCTTGGATTCTAGTCTCTGGGCTCTTGATCTCTGTATCACGCAGGCATGTCCCCAGCACCACAAAGGCCATGGTGCCCAGGAACTGCTGGTGGTCATGAATGGGAAGGATGCCCAGCCTGACCTTTGCTCACCAAGGCAGCTCCTCGGCAGGTGAGTGCATGGCACAGTGGGTATCACTGTGGCCGGGCAGCTCCATCCTCATACAGTTGATTGCCAGCTGAGTCCATAGACTCACTCTCAAAGGGTCATCCCTAATAGCAGTCCCAGCCAAAAGTGGGGCTCTGGCCTCTGTCAAACCATCTGAGGAGAGCAGAGAACATGCAACCCGCCAGGCAGGTCCTGGCTTCCAGCCTCTGGACCACTTGGCCTGCATCCATAATGCACCTGCCCACCCCGAATGTGTCCTTGAGGCGACCTTCCTTGCATGCCCTCTGAGTCTGGCCAGTTTGCTAAAGCTAGGACCAGAACCCAGAGTCTCCTGGCAGTGAAAGCAGGGAACGACTACCCTTACAAGACAAACCACCGGGCAGCTTCCCACACACAGCCCTCCACCTCCACAGGGCCACAGGCAGAAGGTTCTATTTTTACATCCATCCCCAGACTCTGGTTCTATTGATCCTGTTGATGTGTTTTTATACCCCCTGTCTTGTTCCACCGTGTACACAGAAAAGCTCGAGGCCAGTTTCAAATGTGTAACTAGAGACAATGAATAAGAATAGAATGGGGACACAGTGAAGGCGAGGATGAGAAGAGAATGCTTTTTGTTTTGTTTTGTTTTACATCCCAGATGTCAGTTTGCTTGGGTTGGACTGCTGACCAGGTTTGAGCTTCCTAGTGGGCAAAGCAAGAAAGATTAAATGTGTCTATTAAGCAGGAAAATCATTCTTAAAAGGAAGAAGAAGAGAACGGGGGTAGGGAGGAGGGAGAGGAAGAAGGGGTGGGGGAGAGAAGAGGGAAAGAGGGAGGGAAAGAAGGAAGGGTGGAAGAGGAGGGAAAGGAGGAAGAGGGGGAGGAGGAAGAGGGGGAGGAAGGAGAGGAGGAGGGAGAGGAGGAGGGAGAGGAGGAGGAGAACAGAGCAAGAGTCATAATAAAGCAGCCTGGCCCATGCCATGCCTTTACAATCCCTGCAAGAAAAGAGATGTTGTCCCCTTTTGCTGTTGAGGAGACAAACGCACAGAGAGGCAAAGAGCTTTACTCCAGGTTGTCCAGTGAGGAAGGAGCCCAGTTGGAAATCCCCCAGAAGTGCTTCATTCCAACTCCACGGCTTCCCCAGCTGCCCCACAAGTCTCAGCTCATCCCTTAACTAGGAAAACAACCAGACAACCGGACTCAGCCAATCATCCTCTGATCTTCAGCCATTTATTCCATCCCAAACAACGAAGCCACCCAGCTAGCCCAGTCCACCAAGCTAGCCCAAGACTCCTGAAGCAGGCTCATATACATCGACTCGGGGATCAATGAGTTGTTTTGAAAGTCTTGTGCCCGGATTATCACTGTAAGTGCTAAACACTCAACCCTTCATTTCCCACACTAATGGGAGGGAGCAGCGGTGCAGATAATTAAAAACGCATTTATATTTGGCTCCAGAATTTGTTTTTGTTCTTCTGTTTGGGTCTGACGTTCCGGGAATTCAGGGTGACTTCATAATCCTTCTGTGCAAAGCGAAAAGAGAAAAAGAAAACAGCAAACACCCTACCTTGAGAGCAACCAGAAAGCTGTCCCATGCTCAATCCCAACTTCGTTAAAGACAGTCAATGTCACCTCCAAGCTGAAGGCAGGAGTGCCCAGCCCAACGGAATCGCAGAATACATGTTTTAACTTCTATGTTTGGGGATGGTCGTCACACAGCACTGAGTGACTGATATACCCCCATCCTGCTGTTGGGAAGCCTATGCCCTCCCCAAGATTGCTACAAAGTCCTGGTCACTTTTACAGGCCACATTTGTATGGGAAGAGGTATATGAATGTGTATTCATTTTCATGTATGTTAGAATTGACAGTCATGTGTGTAGAGGCCGGAGATCAGCATCCTGTGTTTTGCCTCAGGCATTGTCCATTTTTTATTTAAGACAGTCTCTTGCTGAACCTGACAGTCACCAAGTAAGCTAGCAAGTTCCCAACTGTCTCTGCCTCCCCAGCGCTGAGATCACAGGTGTGCATCACCACACTGGGCTTTGTATGTGGTTGGTACTGGGGATCAGGGCAGGTCCCCATACTTGCACAGTCATCATTGTACCAGCTGAGCCATCTCTGTAGCCCTTCTCACTTCTGATTCCTCCAGCTGGACCCATCTCCCCCTCCAGACCACCCCCTCACCTTAATCTCATTCCTTCCCCCAACTCAAGCCTCCCAGAAGACTTCCAAGTATTTGTTGATATAACAGAAGGGACCAAAGGTCTAGGGAGGGACAGGAGGGCCTTGAGTGACTTGGAGCGGGAGATGAAAAATTCTACATTTTTTTTGCTTTTTTGTTTGTTATTTTGTTTTTTGTTTGTTGTTTTGTTTTGTTTTGTTTTGTCTTGTTTTGTTTTGAGACAGGTTTTCTCTGTGTAGCTCTGGCTGTCCTGGAACTTGCACTGTAGACCAGGCTGACCTCAAACTCCTCCCAAGTCCTGGGATTAAAGGCATGCCCTGCCACCACTTAGCAAATTCTACATTCTTTAAAAAATATATCTTATTTTATTTTTAGGTGTGTGTATCTGTGTGTGTGTGTCCATGCATGTGTGCCAGTGCCTGCAGAGGCCAGAAGAGGGTGATGGATCTCCTAGAACTGGAGTTATAGGTGGCTGTGAGCTGACAGACATGGGGCCTGGGAATTGAACTTGGGTCCTCTGTAAGAGCAGAGTGTGCTCTTAGTTGCTGAGCCCAGTATTCTCTGATCTTGAAAGTTTGCACAGCCACCAGTGGCATCTTCCTTGCTCCTCCCCCCTTCTCAGTTTGCCTCCTCCCTCCTTTCCCTCCTTCCATCTCCCTCTCTGCCCCCTTGGCTTTCCACACCTTCACAGTCATGTGCATTCAGGCTGGTAGTTCAGCTATCTTGTATTCACAGACCCGTCATGCTCTCTGGATCTCATCGGAATATTTTCTGAAAACAGCTTTCCCTAAAGGCCTGTGATCCCAGGTGTTAACTAACATTTACACTTTTCAACCCTGCAGGGTGGGGTAGGAGGACATTCCCATGGTGTCAGTTCTTTTCTTTCTTTTTCTTTCAGACCAGCACAGTTCCAGCCTCTGTCACAGCCCAGTGTGGACCTGAGACACTGTTAGGCCTTCAAGGTGTGTATTGTCAGGGTTATCTAGAGGGGCAGAACCTATAGAATGAATATAAGTTACAAAGAGGACTCATTAGATTAGACAATTCAGACTGGATCATCCAACAATGACTGTCTACGCTCTGAAGAGGCTTGACAACCCAGATGCCTGGCTCGGTGGACCAATCCTTCAGCACTCTAGGACAGGGTCTTTCCCTGGTCAGTTTTCCTTTTGAGAAATAACCCCCTAGTAGGCCCTCCCAGAAGCATATCTCTTAATTGATTCCAGACCCAGTTAGGTTGACAGCCATACTGCTCCCATACTCCTGCTTCTTCTGGCCAAGAATGCAGATGTGATATCTAGTGGTACAGCAGCCATCTTGGGATCAAGAGGATGACAGCCATACACCCAGGATGGGAGGGCAGAAAGAGCATGTACTCTGAGCTGGGCAGTGGCGGTGCACACCTTGAATCCGAGCACTTAGGAGGCAGAGGCAGGAGGATCTCTGTGAGTTTGAGGCCATCCTGGTCTACAAAGCTACACATAGAAACCTTGTCTTGAAAAACCAAAAAAAAAAAAAAAAAAAAAAAAAAAAAAAAAAGGAAGAAAGAAAGAAAAAAGAGCATGCACTCCGACAACTCCTTCCTTCCTGCCGCACCTGAACTGCTTAATTCTTGACTCCATGCTCATTGCAAAAAATAGCCCTGTTTGTTGGGTTTCTCGTCCCTACATCCGGATGCAATCTTACCTGATTCAGTAGGCAATTACATTTTGATTTTAAAAACCCTTTCCTAGTGTCGCTACTGCTGCTTCAGGTGAAAGGCTGCAGTGTCAGCCATAGGCTGGATACTAAACAAAGTAGCTAATATTACCGATTAAAAGGCTCACATAATGTCACCTGTGCTGGAAAGGAACAGCTGGGGAACCCATCTCATCCCAGAATAGAGTGAGCTTCAGCCCTCCTGTGGGCAGACCTGGCACCCTACTACTGCCAGCATCCCCTCTGACACACGCGGCTCAGAGGGGACATTAGGGCTGGTAGCTGCACAAGCCTGTAGTGGCTTCCCCAGGAGAGAGAGAACAGACTCCCAGCTTCTGAGCCTTGTTTTAGTTTGAAGTGGCCTCAGTGAAGGACTGGGCAAACCAGCAGATCTTAGGAAAGCAGTTTGACCCATAGCTAGCTCCCATCCCAGCTCAGTGTCAGGTGACTTTTCCTGAAGACACGAAAAGAAATATCTACTCACCCTAGATGGAGAGGACACCTGTCAATCAAAGGAAGACCCCATCCAAAACCTGCTTGATGAGTGATGAGAGTATGGGGTACATCCTCACAGGAGTATGGGGGCTCCAAGCAGCTATCCCGCCACTGGTCACACTGCCAGCATGACCAGCTCAGTCGCAGGTGTGCTTCCAGAGTCCCCAGCCCCAGTTAGGAGGGACTGATGTCCCCCGGTAGGGGACATTAACTCAGTTGAGACAGTCCTGAAGGTGGCATGGACACTCAGACTCCACAGTGATCTCATCCAGCTGGAGGAAACCGTTTCTGCCACACTCAGACACTGAAGGTGTGACCTTTGATGGACTCTGAAGTCACTCTTCAAACCTCAGCCTGCAGAGCAGACAGTGTCCTCCTTAGCGCCGCCCCCACCCTACCCCCGCCCCACCTCCACCCATGATTCCAACCCAGGGAGGGAACACCAAGCCAAGGGAGCACCAAGCCAAGGGAGCGCAGAGCCGAGGGAGGACTGGAGTGAAGGAAGCTGCATAGGTCCTGGGGAATGAATTGAAGCTTCTCATCCTTCCAAGCCCTTTCTCAACAGCAACAGACAGAATGTTCACCCTTGCACCTGGAGTCCAACACAGAAGACCAGTGCATGCCAATTCTTTTTCTTCGGAACAGGCTGCTGAGAAACCCTGCTCCTGTTCATGCCCTCCTGGTGAAGGTACCCAACATCAACCAAGATCTCTAGACCCTCTAGACCCTCTAGACCCGGGACCCTCCTAGGCACAGCAGTCCTCATGGGGACTGCTCCTTGCTTGTCCCCACCCTCCAGTTCCTGCATCCCCAGGCTCCTTGCTTTCCTCCCAGGAGAGCAACTCACACTGGCTCCATTTAACCCAGCTCCTATGGGCTAATATTCCTTGTGATTTGAGATTTTGTATTTTCTCAAACAGCCACCAAGAGCCCCGGTACCTTGCCACTGCCATCAGACTCTGAAAACTGCCCAACCAGAAGCCCCAGAGGAGCTACAGGCCGGTACCCATGGCTGACAAAGCTCTTCATTCACATACAAGAACTCCATAGCAGGTCAGCATGGCCTTTATCCAGCTCCAGGATCAGCCAGCCAAGACCTGTGTGTAGGCAGTGGCCCTAAGGGCCCAACTCTGAGGCCTCCTTCAGATCTGGCTAGCCCCTTCCTGACTCCAGGACTTTGTTTGGGAAAGGCTTCTCTAAATGACCATGATCTCTTCCTTTTGCTTTCTGCACAGAGGGCTCTGTGGAGCCTGAGGCTGTCGAAGCACCATGGCTCAGCCGGGCACCATCCTCCATGTGTCTTTCATCTTCTTGCTTTGCTGTTTTTAAATGAAGGTGCAATTTTCTGCCCGGCTCCTTCTCTCATGCGTTTAATATTTAATGAGCAACTACTGACTGCTGGACTCCCTTATCATAAGCCGTTGTGAAAATAATAGTGTCAATAGAGTAGCCATAAGGGAAATAACCAGCGACCAAATGCCAGCCACAGCACTGGACACTTTACCCTCATCATCATCACCACCATCAATCTAACTGCCATCAAGCAGGGGTGCATGCTCCCTGCTAGAGATCCACTGGGCATAGTAACATTCTGCTCTTGGTCCACATGAGAAGCAGAAAGGTGTTTTTGTATTACATATGGGAAATGATTGGAGAGATCATGTGTCCTGTCTAAGTTCACTGCTCCATGTAAAACTGAAGCAGGAATTTGCATGAGGTTTGCCTGACTGCTAAAGCCACGCTTTGAGCCCCATCCCACCACCTGCCTCTAAAAGATGATGGTGTACTTGAATATGTGATTTAAAATAGACAGGCAGACAACATTGTATATAGGTAAGGCTTACACTGCTTGTCTAGGCAGCAGCAACAGTGTGTCCAGTGGGTGTAGACACATCTCTGCCTCCCTCACAGTGTCTCTCTGCTTAGTGGCAATTTTCTTTTAAGATTTATCTCATGTATGTATATAGATGTGTGTCTGTGTGTGGGTATGGGCATGTGAGTGTGGGTGCCTGAGGTGGCCAGGAGAGGGCGTCACATCCCCTGGATCTGGAGTTACAGGCCACTGGGAGCCATCATGTAGAAGCTGGAAACCAAACTTGTCAGTTCTCTGAAAGAGTGATAAGTGCTCTCAGCAGCTGAGCCATCTCTCTAGCTCTTTTATGACAATTTTCATCTGAAGGAATCACAAATCATTGTTTGTGAACTTGACTGTTCCAAAGCAAGGGATTCTCCACCCTTGTCCCTATGGAAGGCTCCTCATCCCTCAGACAGGATCCTCCTCCCTGCCTTTCCTCACAGACACTCACACCCTCCCCCTGGCCAGCCAGCCCCCAGAGCCAATTAACAAGACCAGGTGGCCCTGGGGGAACCCCTGGGATGCCCAAGGGAGGTATTGATCAGCTGGATGACAGGAGAGTCCTCCACCACTCTTGCCCTGCCCGGGCAGCAGGAACTCCTTGGTGGGGATGGAGCTGTATTTACTGTAATAGCAATTGAAAGGCAGCAGTGGCCACCCCACACTGTCCCTGCTGATACCTAATTGCTGGACCAAAAGCTGCTGGAGAGAAGGGGACTGGGGGAGTGGAAGGGGGAGAAGAGAGTCTAGCCCGGAATCGATAGCAAAAGCTTTCATGGTGTCAGGCACAACAAATGGAGCTGAACGGCTGGAAGCTGCTGGAAATTAGCCTTCGGGCTGACTGGGTTTGAAAGCAGAGAGCTGCGCAGAGCACAACAGAAGGGCCTCCTCTTCGCCTCTCTCCTCAGCGGGCCTTCCTTCTGTACCTGCTCAGTTCGCACAGGAGTTGCTGGGATGGCACCAAATTGGCTCTAATCTGAAAAGTCTGTGCCAGCGGCAACCTGGCACTTTCCTCCCGACCCACAAACCTTGAGCGTGCTCCTTCTGCCCCTGCTATCTGAGGGCCATGGGTGTGTGCATATCACACAAAAAGGACAAGGGGTGGGTGAGAAGCTGAGTTCAGAGTCCCAGCATGCGTGCAAAAGGTTGGGTGTGTAACTCCAGTGCTGGGAGGCGGGGCAGAGATGGCCTGATCCCTAGAGCTAGCTGGCTAGCCCATCTAGTCAAATTGGCAAGGCCCAGATTAAGTGAGAGACTATCTCAAAACATCAGGTGGAGAGCTATAAAGAGAGGCATACCTGATGTCAACCTCTGGTCACTCTGGGTGCTTGCACCCGCTCATGTGGAAAGAACAGGCTTGAGTCTAGGGGCACCACATCCTCTTGATGGGACCCTGGTCACACGACTTAACCTCTTCTACAAGAAGAGAATGGTGGTGCCTGGTTGTGGTGGCTGAGAACTGTCCTCAAAAGATGCCTGTGGTCTAGGCTCTGGAACCTGTGATTGTCACCTTCTGAACAGGGCCCCTTGAAGGTGGGATTCTGTAGAGGACACTGACGGAGAGACATCCTGGACCATCTGGGTGGCCCCAAGACCATCATGGGTATCCTTAGATAGAGGCAGTGGGGGATTCAAGAGATACATGGAGGGGAGGGAAGATTGAAGGTTCAGCCATTGCAGATGAGAGAGATGTAGCCACAAGCCAAGGAATGCCAGCAGCTCTGGAAGGAGTGTTTCCTCAGAGTCCCAGAAGAAATCACTGGGCTTTGAGCCAAAGGTACTGGTTTTGAACTAGTAGTGTCCCCAGCCAGTGTCTAAGCCAGCAAGGTACAGTGACCTGTCACAGCAGTCGCAGGGAAAGAGGGGCACACCCATTAAAACAATAGTGGAGGCTGGGAGGTGGCTCACCAGATAAGTACCTGCTGTGGAAGCCTGAGGTCTGGCGGGCAGATCCCCAGCATCCACTCAAATGCCCAGTAGGTGGGGCAGCCTGCCTGAAACCCCAGTAGGGGGTGGGGGATCCTGGCAGCAAGCTGTCCAGCTGGACTAACCACATCTGTGGATTCCAGATTCTCTCTCATTATATAAGATAGAGAATGACTGAAACAGACACCAGACACATCATCAGGCGTCCGTTTACGCATACATGCACACACTCATACACACACCAGTGCAACACACAAGCACACAGCACACATACACAAAAAACAAATATTTTAAAGAAAACAGCTGTCTGTGGCAGATGTCACAAGGCTCAACGGAGTCACAGCTGCCACCTCAGAACCTGGGGTTACTTCATTTCAAGGAGAGCACCCACAATTTCTCCAATGCCCTGAGTAGTTGTTTAGTGCCTGTGCCCCTCCCCTAGGCTGTGAGCCCCAGGAAGTGGATTCTCTACTCTGCTCTTCAGCACCTAGGCAGGAGCTGGCAAGTAGAAAATGCCTGGTAGACATTGTGTGTGTGAGACAATGATGACATTGTGTGTGTGTGTGTGTGTGTGTGTGTGTATGTGTGTGTGTGTGTGTGAGAGAGAGAGAGAGAGAGAGAGAGAGAGAGAGAGAGATGATGGCATTGTGTGTGTGTGAGAGAGAAAATGATGACATTGTGTGTGACAATGATGACATTGTGTGTGTGACAATGATGACATTGTGTGTGTGACAATGATAACAGTGTGTGTGTGTGTGTGAGAGAGAGAGAGAGAGAGAGAGAGAGAGAGAGAGAGAGAGAGGAGAGAGAGAGAGAGAGAGAGAGAATGATGGCATTGTGTGTGTGTGACAATGATGACACTGTGTGTGTGACAATGATAACAGTGTGTGTGTGTGTGTGTGTGTGTGTGTGTGTGTGTGTGTGTGTGACAATGATGAAGAGTTTCTGCAGATACCGTCCACAAGCTCCCAAATGGTGTCAGCTGGTGTCAGGGCCTCAGGCAACACAGGGTTCTGCAAGGCCTGGAGAAAGGGAGTGCTTGGAAGGGATGCTCCCAAGAACTGGCCATGGGGACATCCAGATCCAGGGGGGTCTGGGAGAGCTTCAAGTCAGGAAATGTGAAGTCCCCAGTCTCACTAGCCAGCCTGGACCCCAAGGAGCCTCATCTCAACTCCCCGCCCCTGCCACTGCCTTCAGAGCCCAGGAGTCTCCTGCATGGCTTAAACAAGTGAATCTTCCAGGGCCTCCATGGCTAAATGCTCAACCAATAGATTCTTAGCAGGTCTGGGACCCAAAATAGTTTCCAAGGCCTGCCACAGGCTCCACCTGCCTTCCTGGCAGCCATGACCAGTACCAGAGGCCTCCCAGGAAACAGTCTGCAACCTCCATGACCACTGTTCCTTAGCCAGACTCTGGCAGCTGTGAGCTCAAGCTGAGGAGACAGAAGGCAGGCAATGGGTGGGAAGCGGGGTGTGTGGCCATTGACACCCTCTTTGGTGCAAACTCACTTCCTAGGTGAGCGATCTGGGCCCCTGAGAGTCTGTTAGATGGGGACTCGCACCATCTCAGTAGGTGCTTGTCAGTGTCTGTGAGAGGGTAAGGGCTGCAGATGTTGTGTCCTGAGCAGCAACTAGATTCTCAAATTTCATTCTTGCAGCATCCCCATACTCTCATACACTGACATGTTTACATTCACACAACACACTAAACACAGGCAGCCTGAGCCCCCACCCCCACCGCCCGCCCCGGGTTCCTGACTCATCATGAGGACTCTTAGCAGGGCTCTCTGCTGGACCTAAAACAAAGAAGCCATCCCACCCCACCTCACCTCACCTTGCTCAGGGGCTGCCATCCAGCCTTCTGGCATCTGGGTTTAGGAGCCCTTTGGTGAAGCTGATCTGAAACCTCAAGCGCCATCATTACAGAGACAGGCTGTGCTGGGCCCCAGCTTCCTACTCACTCAGCTTCCTCAAGGGGGCATCCCAGCCCACTTCTTGGAACAGTGTGGGTACTTGCAGGAAGCGCACAGTGGCAGGGTTAGACGTCAGCCACTTCCCAACTCCACCTGGTCCTCTGCACCCGACTCGGGGATGACAAAGACAAAGACGCCTTGCTGTACATCTATGCACCTGGAACTTGACTGGGGTAGCACAATCCTCCCTGGTGACCTTGCCATTTCTGCCTTCCAGGTGAGAACACTGGGCTAAGAGCTGTCGGACTCTCCTCTCAAAGCTGTACAGAAGAACTGGTAATGGTTCTGTGCCAGGTCACAAATCTCCAAGACCATTGTCCCAGGACAGAGTCACGAACTCTAGCAGGGTGGTTTCTCTGCAGGCTTCGGAGGACACGCACGCGCGCGCGCGGACACACACACACACACACACACACACACAGAGAGAGAGAGAGAGAGAGAGAGAGAGAGAGAGAGAGAGAGAGAGAGAGCAGAAGCAGCAGCAGCAGCTGTCTCTCCTTCCCCAGGGACAGCCACACCACCAACCCCTTGGCTAATGGTTGGTGTGTGGGACGACATGCCACACAGAGCAGAGCACACGGCCAAGGCTGATTACTGCAAGTTCCACTCAGCCCTGGGTCCCACTAATTGGCACCTTCTCATTAGAGCCCTTTGTGGGAATTAAACTGTATGTGTTGCGTGGGGGGGAGGCAGTACAGAGCTCGAACATCCACACACCGGAGCCTGCTTCTTCAGAAAGCTGCTCACATGGAAGAAGGCACTGTGGCAGTGGGGAGAGAGGCCTCTCCAGAGTGGACTCTGGCGTAGCGCTTCTTCTTCAGTGGCCCAGGAGTCTGAGCGATGAAGCAGGAGCCTGTAGCAGCCACACTGTCTTGGCTGGAAGACATGCAGGGCAGGTCCCAGCACCTTCCATGGGAGGATGCTGGCATCGTAATAGCAATGGTAATTGGCTCTAACCACCTATAAGATCATGATCCATGGTCTTAGAAGATGACGTAGGTACCTTCATGTACCCACCCACCTCCCCATCCCTACGTACATTCAATAAGCTCTTGCTTCTCAGGACCTTTGTATATGCCATTCCCGTAGGCTGGAACATTTGTCCTTTGGGCACCCACATGGAGGGATTGGTTCATCCTTCAGCTCCTAGCTCAAATGCCAGCTCTTCAAAGAGACCTTTCCTGGACATCTACCCAGAGAGATTCAGCCACCTACTTAGTAATTTTTCTGTTACCTGTGGATGTATTTAGTCCTTGCTGAACCTTCCCTCTACCCTTCTAATCCAGAGAGAAAAAGCTAGCATTTTCCCAGCTCCATGGCTGGGCACACGGTAATCCATCGTTATGAGATGCCGATGGAAGGACCATGGGTTCCAGGTGTGCCTGAGACAGAGAGAGATCCTGGTTGGGGGTGGGGAAAGATGAGCAGAGTACACAGAGGAGAAGTGAGGCCAGAAAGGGAGAAGAGGGATGGAGAAGGGGTTGAGAGGGGAGGGCAGGGAGGAGAGGGTAGGTCAAAGAATCGGGGAGAGAGGGAGAGAGGAGAGAAGTGTACCTCCATCCTCCTTCCCCTGTTTTCCACACCTAGAATACTATGAGACACAAAAGCAGGTATGCGAATGAAAGACACATTTGCTGAGCACCTACTGTATACCAGCCCCCACTTTTGGGAATCCCTAGAGTAAGACATGCAAGCTCTCCATCCTCCAGCTCCTCATAGCTGCTGCAATGTGTCAAGGGCCTTGTTTTAAGTGTGACAGAGGCAATACACCCCCAGGGGAGAGCCTGCCAATGCCAGACAGGGCTGCACCTGAGTGGAGTTGGGATGTGACATGGAAATTCTGAGGGCTGGAGAATCCCAGGAGAAGGGTCAGCATGGCCAACACCCTGGTGGGCAATTCGAGGTGACAGGAGACTTGGTGGCTTGTGTCCCAAAGAACATGGCATGCCCACATTATCCTTCAAGATGATTCCTTGGGCAATGGGATTGTGGGTAGGTGGCAGGGACTAGCGGAGACATGGGTAAGGAAGAGAAAAGAGGAGCCATGATGGCAGCAGATAGAAGTACCAGGAAAGGGGCTGGGAGGGGGAAATGGAGGAACTCGAGGGCCACCAGGATCCACACTGACCACTGGCCAGACGGAAAACCCCACCAAGCCAGGGAAGCCAGCACCCTGAGAGCCTATGGCAGGAAGCATTGTGGGTCCCAAGCCGGGAACACCTATGGCAGACCATTCCTTCACACCTGCCCTGTTCATCCTCAGACGCTTCCCAGCCACGGGAGCAATAGAGTCTTGTGGCTTGGGACAGAGATGAAGATGGGGAGACGTGTGCATGGAGGAAATGGGTTCATCTGCTTGTCTTCCAAAAGGTGGGATGAAGGGAACCTACAGGAGATCCATCCTACATCTCTTCTCCCACATAAGGAAACAGGTCCAAAGGGAACTCTTTCTTGTATCTGTCAGGAACCGCTGTGTCTGCTGCAGTAACAAACATCCCATTGGTTTTACTTCTCATTGGTTTAACATAGCGGAGACAATGTTCTTTTCCTTCACTTCCCTTTCTTCCTTCTCTTGCTCGGCCTCTTCATCTTGCCCTTCCTCCTCCCCATTCTCTTCTCTCCCCTGACCTTCTCTTCCTCCTCTTCAAAAGCCTCCTGGCACTACTCCATGGCTGAAAGCAGCCCAAGGCTGCACCCACCCCTAAGGAAGCCAGGAGCAGTCTTCAGGATGCTCAGAGGACGAGGACCAGGCACACACTGCACAGGGCCCCTCCTGACAGAGGTACCTGGCCCCGGGCCAGGTGATAGGATTCTCACGTATCTCACAGTCAAGAGCAGGACAGTCCTGCCATGGGATCTGATGGGCCTGGATATAGTGATTCAAACAAACAACTAGAAAGTCTTGGCCAAACCCCTGCTCTGGTAAGAGGTAAAACTGGGGGTGTGGAACTCCAAAGGAGGAAGAGAGGCTGAGAAGGAGTGGCTCTGGTCTCCTCAGGGGCTGTTGGACTTCCCTGTGTCCAGCTGTTCCCACTGGCCCCTGCAGTCCGATTCATGTCCTGCTCTTGGGGGAGCACATGGGAAGAGCGAATTTGATTGTCACATCTGTCAGGTTGATTCAGGGTGAGAGGCAATCGCTATGCCTTTTCCAGGTGTTTTGATTGAGAAGGAAAGACGCAAAACCCAGAGTCGAGCATCCTCTGCAAGTGAGACAAGGCTGGCCAGCTGGGAAAGTGACAGCTTCAAGCCAGCCTTTCTGTTAATTGCCTCACAGCCACTCCCCTCAGTGGGAGCACAGAGGAGACAATTAGAGAGACACTTCACCAACCCCAGGGCCTACCCTGTCAACACATTCACACAGAGAAGGATGGCTCCTGCACCCCTGGCCTGACACCACCAGACCCTACTTTTTTTTCTTTGGTTTTTCGAGACAGGGTTTCTCTGTGTAGCTTTGGAGCCTGTCCTGGAACTTGTTCTGTAGACCAGGCTGGCCTCGAACTCACAGAGATCCACCTGCTTCTGCCTCCCAAGCCCCGGGATTAAAGACATGTGCCACCACCACCTGGCCCCTACCATCTTTAGAAGACATGTCTGTGGTGTTTCCTGGGTGCCAAGCAGGACTGAGGTCTGTGAGCAGCCCTGCTCACCTGCCACCTCTGCCACTTCTGCCTACCACAGTGGCTTCCAATGAAAACAGCCAGCTAAGTCTCAGAAAGTAAACAGAACTCTCAGGAAACTCCTGGAGCCAAAAGAACTCCCAAGGCCCTGCGCTAGGTTACAATGGCTGGTGAGGGGGGCAACTCTCTGACCAGCAGAGCCACCCTCAAAGCATGCAGGGAGCTCCAGGGATGCAGCTTTCCTGAGTTTTACCCATGTCGGGGTGGGGTTTTCAGTGATGTAGCTGCCTCTGAGCTATGCATGCTTGGGTGATAACCCAGTAAATACATTCAGTCACTAAGCTAGACTCGGGAGGGAGTGTTTATCTGGTCTGTCATCAGTGCCCTGTCTAGAAGGAACAGACCATCGTGTCTCCCCAGGGAAAGTCACATGATACCTGGCAGCTTGCACCAGGCGCTCAGCGAATGTCTTTGAATCTGAGAATGTTGCCTGAGTCTCAGGCTTCACAGAGTTACCTGCTCTTCACTCATGAGAACAGCTGCAGGTACAAACACACACATGTCCAAATACATGTACACATATGCATATAAGCACATACATCTATGTACAGACTTGTGCACACACATACATCCATGGACACAAACACTCACATACACACAAGCAAATAACTGAATAAACATGTAAGCGTACATATATGCACTTATCCACAATCCACACATGCTGACATATGTGCACACATACAAACATATACACATGTATACACCTAGAAATAAGTGCATACACACATGCCCACAAGCACACATACAAAAACATATACATATACATATACATATACATATACATATACATATACATGCATGCACACACACATGGACACACAGTACATGTGTACATATGCCTGAATGTACGTAAGTACACAAATGTGTGCACACTCAAACACACACACACACACACACACACATATATAGTTATCCATACTACTCACAAACATATGCACATACACAGGTACACACATACTAACGTGCATATACAGTCATGCACAGGCATACATACACACAGATGTGTAGACAGACATATGTATGCAAGTACACACATATAGACACATTCACATGTACATACACAGGTACACATATACAAAAACACATAGACATACATTTAAGTATATCCATATACACAAATACACACATGTATAAACATGCACACACATAAACACAGGCATATGTATATGTATATACCTACCCACAACACACACATACATGTATACTCAAGCCCACTCATGCTTATGCACACATATACAAACACATGAATACAGACATGCACACAAGCATGTGTGTGCATGTGTACACATCTATACAGATTTACACACACACATAAGTACGTGTATATGTATGTGCACATGCTACACATTCATACACACATGTACATATGGGGTGCAGACATACACGGGCAATCATGTACGTTGTGTGTATACATGCATATGCACATTTACAGATAGGTTATCTGTTTGTGTCTCCACTCTGACAACACCCCCATTTTGTAGACCAGGTGACTCAAACACTAAGCATGATGCTCACACCTGGTAAAGAAAAGTCTAGAAGGAGCCTCCCAAGGTCATTAGCGGTCATGTGTGTCCTGGGGCTCCCTAGACTTCACAGAGGCCACAGAAAACCACCCCAGAGAGGAAAGGCCCTCTCAGGCACTTTCTGTCATCCACAAGCATGGCTCCCGTCTGGACATAAACTGACACTGTGTCAGGTTTTATTTGAAGAAACAGTTCATTGCTTCAAGAAACATCTGCACTTCTGCACAGCTATTCCAGGGGGAGACCATGAGGGCTTGCCAGGGATGAGTTGGATGACAGTGATGCATCTCATGAAACCAACTGGCAGTGGTACCCACTGTCCTCCCCCACAGGCCACTCTGCCCAGAATCCCAGAGTTTTATTGGGTATCCTGTACCTGCTGATGCCTCTGATCCCTTGGCTGGCCCAACATGCTCCCAGCCAGAGCCACAGTAGAACCCAGGTGAGTGCCTCGAAATCTAATCCACTTCTTCCTACACCGGTGGCTCCTCAATGCAGCGATAGAGCTTGTAGGGTGTCACTGAGAAGTGGCCCTCAGCTCTGGGCTCCAACTTCACTCCACACTCCCTGAAGAATTGGGCACCCTTAGAGCACTCGAGGGGGGGTGCTGCCCTGGAAAAACCCACATTCCATGTGAGGAGTCTGGGTATAAACTATTCCCATCCTACACACGAGGAAACTGAGGTTCAATGGAGCACGGTGGCTTATGCTCAGGGGTACAGCTGGAACTAACAGATGCTGCTCTGACCAGCAAACCCTGCATGCTTGATTTCTGTCCTCCTGGCCCTGCACCCTGACTTTGATCGAAGCCTATCCCTAACCGGGTGTCTTTCTCCATCACCTTTGGGTAGGTCAGCCATTGTATCGAAAGCCTCAGGCAGCAGCCAGATCCCAAATGTCAAGTGTTTCTCTCAGCATTGCTGTGGTAGGCCTAGGCTTACCAAAGGGGAAACTGAGGAAGGGGGAGGAGACAGGGCTCAGTCCAGGCCAGCAGTTGCTAGGACCTCCCCTGGAGTTCGGCCTGTGTCTCAGTGGCCACAGTGGGCTTGACTGGGTGTGTCCCTCCATCTCAGTTCTACTGTTGCATTTGGGGTGTCCACACTGTGCCCTGCCCACCCTGTGTCACCTCCACCTGTAGGTTGCTGGTTAGGTGACATGGAGGGCTCCTGAGCAGACTGAATGCCTGCTGGTGCAGCTGTCACCATCAGCTCTCTCTCCACAGGCCATTGATAGGCATCATGGTTAAAGTAGTCACTAGTGGATGATGGGCTCCAAGTGGCAGCTTTTAAGGAAGAGACCAGGGAGTAGAGAGAGAGGTGAATAGGTCAGGACTTAGCATGGGTGAAGCTAGAGTAGACCAGGATTGGCCACTGGAGGGAAAGGCAAAGTGGCGACTTTAAATCTATTGTTCATGCTGGAGATGTAGCTCAGAGCAGTGTTCCATCCCTAGGATCCAGTATAACACAAGCACTCGTGGTGATCCCAGTCTTGGGAGGTGGAAACAGACAGAGCAGAAGGTCAAGGTCATCTTCAGCTACATAGTGAGTTCCAGGCCAGTATGAGCTACATTAGCCCAAATCTCAAAAGTAAAATCAATCAATCAATCAAGCAGTCAGTCAATAAGGCTTTTCTCAGAAATACCTCCAGGTACACTCCTGCTCAATCTGGGACAGTGAACCACACAGGCTAAGTGAAGAGTAAGTGCAAATGCCCTGTGGTAGGGAACAGAATGGAAAGCCTGTAACAGAAAGAACTTGGAGCGGCAAGGTAGGTCATTGTAAGCATGACAACCAATCTTCTGCTGAGTTCTGCAAGGAATCTTTGTGAGCAGCAGAGTGGCACGATCCTATAACCAGGCTGCCCCGGCTACCTCAGGTGATGTCTCCCTCAGCAGGGCTTGTGGTTGCCATGCTCCTGGTGAATGCCCCCATCATCATGATGACTGAGGGAGGAACGTGGCCCTCACTGTGGGTTCAGAATCCTGCAGCCTGGAGCTTCTCCTGAAAGAACCTTGGAAACTTCCTTGAAGTCAGCTGCCCTTCCCCATAGCCTGGTTACATGCAGCCTGGGGTGAAGTAAACAGAGGGACAGACGGACGCAGGAGCATTGATGCGTGGAGTGGGGGAAGAGCAGGGAGGCCTCCCTGGGGCCGAGGCCACCACAGGTCACTGTGCATTAGCTGTACCTGAGGCTGCACAGCTGGAGTGAAGGCCGGCCAGAGTTTGCCACTCACCTGTCTGTCAGGCCCTTGTACCAGGGAGATAGCCCCAACCGCTGGGCTTACTCCAAAACCCAGACAGACAATAAGGGCTTCCAGAAGGGGGTATAGGAAGAAGAGGAGGAGGAGGAGGAGGAGGAGGAGGAGGAGGAGGAGGAGGAGGAGAAAGGAGGAGGAGAAAGGAGGAGGAGTAGCAGGAGGAGGAGGAAATAAAGGAGGGTAAAAGCTGACTGGTCATCTAATGGAAGAAACAGTCCTGAACCCTGGGAAATCCCAGTGTGAAGAAAGGGCCTCACCTGCCCTGTCTGCCTCTGTCCTCCCAGCCTTGGCTTGCTGCTGGTCACTGAAACCCAGTTTCTCTTAAGTGGCTCCTCAGGGTCTGTGTTTAAATTCAGAAGAGGGCCATGGGAGCAGAAAGAAAACAGGCCAGGTGGAGCCCAGAAGGGTACTGGGCAGCTGGGCAGCAGGCAATGGACTCTGTAGGTAACAAATGAGGGCTCCTTCCAAAAGCACAAGGGAGGGGGTGAAATCTTGTTCATGGAGATCTTGTACATGTCCCCTTTGCTCCTGGACACTAGTCCCTGCATGTGGGTGCTGTTGGGTTTCATGCATGCATGTGCTCTCAATTAGGTGCTCGCTCTCTCTCTCTCTCTCTCTCTCTCTCTCTCTCTCTCTCTCTCTCTCTCTCTGTCTCTCTCTCTCTCTCTCTCTCTCTCCTCTCTCACACACACACACACACACACACACACACACACACACCTTCATTTAACGCTTCTGGGTTAAGTGTCCTTTAGGTGGAAGGCGCCATCCTGGGCCTGGGATCTTGCAATGTTCCCCTGCCCTGGCTAAACAGTGATCTCCTAGGGAGGGTTGGCAAGGCTCAAACGATTCCCTCTGAAATACAGCAGATGATAAATGCCACAAAGTAAATAAAACCAAGCCAGCTTACCGACACACACCTCTCTTCCAACACTTAGGAGGCTGAGGCAGGAGGATTGCCATGTGTTCAAGGACAGCTGCCTACTGAGTTCTAGGCCATCTTGGGCTACATAGGGAGAGCTCGTGTCAAAAAGAAAAAAGAGGAGAAAAAGAGGACAAAGAGGGAGGGAGAGGAGGAGGGGGCTAGAGGAGGATGGGGGAAGAGGGGGGCGGACAAGGAGGAAAGAAAGAACCATTTGCTCTCTGGCCTGGCCTGCAGCCCCTTACCCATCTCGCTGGCTGTCCTCAATGTCCTCATTGGTCAAAGTCACCACCCTCTCCCCCACCCCCATTCCATGGCAGGGTCTCACTGCTCTCCCATTTTTTCAGAGGAGGCAACTGAGGCTCAGAAGTACAACAGCCCTTGCCCAGGGCCACCCAGAGGATAGCCAGACCCCCTGAGGTCTGAATGCCAGGTGATTCCAGCCACCTCCCCTTCTGACCCAGCCAGAGGATGAGAAATGACACCTTTCCAGGACTTCTCTTCGGCTGAGGACTCAGGAGAAGATGCTTCATTCCTCGTGTGTTATTCTTATATCCAAACAAATGTGGAATGAAGGCAGAAGGGGAGGTTGAAACTTTCATAAATTTTCAATTAAGTGAAATCTCAAGGCCTTTGCCGAAATCTCTGGCCATTTCTGATTGTACACAAGCCAACTGCCCTTCCTCAGAGAGCAAACAGAAGCCCAAAGAGCAAAACTGTCCAAGCTATCAGCCTCCTGGGGCAAAAGCTGGTCAGAGACCCTGAGACACAGTAGTTTGTGGAGGGGACCCCTGAGACACAGCCACCCTGTGCTCCGTGGTGGGGGAACTTGGACAGAAATGACAAACATCCCAGCAAGACTTCACCCCTGGCCTTCAGGTCCCAACATTGAGCCTGCAATAAGCCCCGAAAGGGCAGGAGGCACTTTCTCCTAGAACTACCAAGCTGGTTTGCCTACAGCCGGCGGTGTGGCAAACCTGGGACCCACCGCTGGGAGAAAAGTTCCCAGAAAAGAGCCACCCCCGAACCCACCTGTACACCCAGCAAACAAGAGCACCCCAAAAGACAAAAAGAGAGTCTGGCCCAAGTGTCAGAGAGCAGAGGGATGGGTGAGTTCGTGGCTGGGTAAGAGACTGGGATAGAAGTCTCCAGAGATGGGGGAATAGGTTACACACCATTTATTCTTACAAGCCTAAGACTGCATATTGTTTCATTTTGCCTTCTTGTCCTTAGGGTGGAACTAGGAGCTTTGCACAGCCCAGGCAAGTGCTCTGCCACTGAGCTACACCCCAGCCATACATGGGTATAATTTTGGAGATACACAGGTTCTGAGTTCCATGGAGACAGAATTCTTGGATAGGCTGAGCCAGTTCATACTAGCGGCAGCTCGTTCATGACATTAGAAACTGCTTGAAATCAGCCCCAGTGGGAGAATTTATACCACAATAAGGCACAGGGCTGCCCATCAGCTCACACTGATGGCAACTGGATCTATCACAGAGAACCTCTGTGTAGACAGCTCTGTGCCTGTTACTGCGTTTTGTGCAACTACAGCCCTGAGCTAACAAGTGGCCCAATAACATCCTGTCACCTTAGTGACACATGGCTGTCCCAGTGTGCCTGAGGCTGCCTGTGTTGCTCTCACAACAGCAAAGTGGCCTCACAAGCCGGATCTGCTTCTGTTTCCCCATCATTAAGCAACATGTGACTCTGCACGGCTGTGTGTGTGTGTTCCTCAGAGAGATTCTATATGCAATAGATAATGTTTGGTTAATGAGGAGACAAATTACATATGCATGTACTATATTAGATAGATAATTTATGCCTGGCTGAACTTTACACAGTTGCTGTCTTTCAATTGTTTGGGCCTACTAATAAAAGGTAATTTTGCATGGTTATATGTATGGGAGAGTTGTGTGTGGGTGTGGTATTATATATGTTTCTGTATGTATGTATGTGCATATGTTTACAGGTTTGTATGTGTACATATATGTGTAACTGTGTGTATGTGTACATATATGTGTAACTGTGTGTATGTGTATATATGTATACACATATGTGTATGTGTATATATGTATGTTTCTATGTATATATGTATGTATGTATGCATATGAATGCACCTACTTTTATGTGCACATGTATGTATGTATGTTTCTATGTATATATATATATATATATTGCATGCATATGGTATGCATGCTTCTATGTGTACATGTATGTATGTGTACATGTGTATGTGTATATATATATGCATATAGGTGTGTATGCATATGTGTGTGAGTCTCTGTGTGTTTTGATTCAAATGCACTCCATTCTGAACCTCAGAGAGGAGACCAAGAGACCTGGGTTCCCAAAACAATCCAACCACCCCCACCCCCACCCCCCACTCCCACCCCCACCCCCACCCCCGGCAAGTTGTGCAGCCTTAGCAAACGGCCTGCCTTCTCTAAGCTTGTTTTCCTGCTACAGAGCCCACTTCTAAGTGTGCTGAAGGAACCTCGGGCAGGAGGGCATGGCTCAGACCCTCTCCAGCCACCAGCAGCCCCTGCACCACTCCTTTGTGGCTCAGTTGGTCTTGGGGAGCCACAAGGAAGCACTGGGTCCCCAGAAGTCTCCCACTGTGGTTGCTAGCTTTTTCTAGGGAAGCATCTCCACCCCAGGTCCCTGCAGCTCCCCCAGTGGCTCCCCACTCCCCCGCCATGCCCTCCAGCTCAGAGGGATGAGATGCCAGCTGACAGATTTCTCATCCCTGGCGCAGCTCTGCATCTGGCTGGGAAATGACCTGCTGGGCCATCAATCAACCGACAGTGACTGGCGCCTGTCCCTCAGTGGATTCATCATCAGCCCCTGTCTCCCATGTCCTGCCAGCAAACTCCCTGGGGAAAGGAGTGGGCAGTATATGAGCAGTGGTCTGGCCCCCATGCTTCTGGGAGTGCCAGCCAGGCTGTGCCTGCTCTGGGCCGTGGCTTCCCCCCTGTGTGTTTACCTTAAAGATGTCCTTAAAGTCAACTGACAATAAAGAGGGAAACCTGCCAGCCAAAGGGAGCAGCCTGGAGACAGGTCCCATGCACAAGACTCTTGTATGGTTACCAAGCAACAAGCCCAGATTCACACTCCAGCTCCAAAGCCTGTGGCCAAGCTACCAAACCTCAAAACCTCAGCTTCCTCTCTGGTACAGTAGGACTCACAGCAGCCCCTGGGGTTCCTGAGAAGATTTTAAAAATGAAAAGCGAAAACAGGAGGCTAAACCCCATCTTTATAGAGTGCTGGCTACAAGCCCTGCCCCACCCTAGGTCCTTTGCACCTCTACTTTTTCCCACAACAGAGGAGGAAACTGAGTCTGGGGGAGGTTGAATGACTTACCCAAGGCAAATTGCAAACTCACTGTATGGCTTCAGACAGTGTTGCTCATGTGTTCGCCATAGGCTGGCCTGAGAAAGGTCTGAGCATGTACATTCTAGGTACTCTGGCCCTGTGACCTATTAGAGCCTCATTATTAACTATCCAACCATCTTTCTTAAGCAAACAGACCCTCTGGGCTGGGCCAGGCCTCCTGGATTAGCCTCTGTGTTTTGGACTGAGCTGCAGAGAGAGGAAGAAAGGAGGAGGGGGAGGCGAGGGAGGGGAGGGAGGGAGGGGAGGGAGGAGGGGAGGAGGGAGGGAGGGGGGAGGAAAGAAGGAAAAGGTGTGAAGTGGTGTTGTGTATGTCTGTGTCTGTGTGTGTTGACAGAGGTGTGTTGATGGTGGGTGTCTTCCTTGATGGCTTCCCACTTTATTTTCTAAGCCAGGGTCTCTCACTGAATCCAGAGCGCACCAAATAGTACAGACAAACAAGCTGCAGGGACCCACCTGTCTCTACCTCCCTGACACTGAGATTCCCGGCATATGCCACCCAGTTTAACTTTTATGTGGATTCTGGGGCATCGAGCTCAGGCCCTTGTGTGGCAAGCACCATTCATACTGAGCCATTTCTCCAGCCTCAGTGGTGTCTTTAAAGACAGACCTGAACCAGTACAACTCAACATCCTTTGCTGTGTGGGAACAGTTGAGGCTGCATGGAGACCCAAGGCAGGAAGCCAAGAGGGGTGGCAGCAGGTCACAGGTGTGGCTCAGCTGAACAGGAGACAAGAGAAGGGGGCGCCTCCACGGTCACATCAAACTGACTGAGGCAGGATGGAGAGGGAAAGAACATGAGCTCTCTTACATCTAGCAACTAAATGCAATGTTCCCATTGGCCAGGATACCTTCTGTGTGACCTCAAGGAAGTGAGCAGATCTCTCTGGGCCTAACTTCATCACCAGTCAACTAGGCTCTCAATGCCAACTTTGGGAAGCTTCGATGCCCAAAAGTGCCTGGCACAGAGCAGACGTTCCGTAACCGGTAGCTGTCGTCGTTTATTATTTTGCTTGGGCAAGCTGTTGCTTCTCGGCCAATTACAGTCAACCTGCTTCAAACTCAGCAGCTGTCGTCCAAAATCTGTCTGGCTGATCTCAGCACACCCAGTGGCTTCTGGGAGAGCTGGTTGAGTTTCACTTGCTGGTTATTGGCATAGCATTTGACTGCTCAAATCCAGCCTGGCCAGCACGTTTGTCAAAGGACCCATCTCTGAACTGAACAGTGTGGGCATGCAGAGGCCAGTTGGCTGCACGTCTGCAAACAGCCAGGTGCGGGGTGGGATTCAAGCTCTCTTCTTTGTCAACAAGCGTCTGGCTTGAAGTATACCTGGCTCAACCCCTCTACACTGGCTCTAGTATGAAGGTGATGATGACTGGGCACTCAGTTCCAAGCTGTCTCTGAAATAGAGACATTGGTACCATGTTGTGGGAATGTAGGAAGCTGTGAGCCTGTAATGATGCTGGAATGTTCCCTGAGGTGGAAGAAACCTAGGGGACTCTGGGAAAATTGCCTCCTCTGCTGTGTGATCTTGCATTTTCTGTTTACCCTCTCTGGGCCTCTTCTGCCTAATCTAAGACACAGAGAGTCTTAGAATTGCCATGAAGCAAATAAGACAAATGGCTGAGCTGGGCTCACTACTGTGCCTGGGTCTCCATGGCCCCTCTAAAGAGTCACTAGATGAATGTACTTCTCCCTTCTTTCTGGCTCCATCTCATTTTCCCAGAGGTACACTCTGAGTGAGAAGCATTCTGAGTGGTTATGGGCAGATGCTGGTACAAGTAACAGCCATTGTGTCTCTAATTTTAAAGAGCATCGATTTCTAGCCTCTCCCCATCCTAATGAGGCAGAGGCGGCAGAGCCATTGTCACTCAGCAACCCTCACTGGACCTGCTTGCAGCCCTGTGCAACTGATAGTCACCTAAGGTAGATGGATTAAAGACACCGGCAACATAGGCCAGGGGATGGAGGAGACGGGACCCATGGAGATAGCACCCTTCTCTTCAGGGGAACATGACCGACTGTGACACATTTTATGAAGATGCTCGTCTAGACATTGATGGGAACTCCTCTGATTTGTAAGTACCAATGATACAGTCAATCCAAAGGAAAATGACTGGGAGAGAAAAGGGCATCCTGAAGGTGGGATTTAGGGTTGCTTTGTCTGACTTGCAGTGTGTAGGAAGCCACTCAGAGGGAGGAGACCCATTAGTCTGGTGGCAGAGACACGGCTCTAGCCTCCACAATCTCCAGCCTGGTAGAAATGAAGATACTTTATAGAAACACTGTATCCATTAAGCAACCAGACTATGGAAATAATGGATTCTGCCCATCCCAAGATGAGAGTTTCCCCCAGGAATCTTACCTTAGGAGAGAAAAAGCTTTGGCCAGCCAGAGAGGAAACTCCTCAGTCAGAGACAGGTTCATCCCTGGGAGGGTGCTTGCCTCTAAGATGGGAGGATGGTAGGTGGGACCACACTTTGACCTGGACTGCATTCATCTCTGTCTGCTTCCTGACTGTGGATACAATGTGACCTGCTGCCTCACGATCCTGCCACCATGCCTTCACCCACCATGATGGACTGTGCACCCTCAAACTGTGAGTCAAAATCAACCCTTCCTCCTCTAAGTTGCATTTGCCAGGTATTTGGTTACAACAATGAGAAGTAACTGATACAGGAAATCAGTACCAAGAGTAGTGTCTTGGCTGTGGTGAGCCTGGCCATGTGGTCCGTGGGCCACTGAACCAGTTTGCAGAAGGAAGAGTCCAGAACTGTAACCTAGAGAAGCCCCAGAGTGTTGTAAGCAGAGCTTGATGGGCCATTGTGGTGGAGTTTAGGAATCCAGAACACCAAGAGAAATGGAGAGTGGAGGCTCAAGAGGTTGGAGGGAAGAAGGCCTCTCTCGGGAGCTGCACTGGAGGCTATGCGTGGTATATTCTGGTAAACTCTGGTTGTGTGGTGCTTGCACCCAGAGAACTTGAGGGAATCTCCTAAGGTAAGATTCCTGGGGGAAACTCTCATCTTGGGACGGACAGAATCCATTATTTCCATAGTCTGGTTGCTTAATGGATACAGTGTTTCTTTAAAAGCAATGGACTAAGGCTGGGGAGTTAGCTCAGTGGGCAGGGTGCTTGCTATGCAAACCCAAGGACCTGTCTTAGTCACCATTCTGTTGCTGTGAGGAGATATAGCCAAGGCAACTTATAAAAGGAAGCATTTGATTGGGAGTTTGCTTACAGTTTCAGGGTTACAGTGTCATCATGGCAGGAGCAGACAGGCTGGTCTGAAGCAGTAATTGAGAGCTTTATGTCCTAATCAGGGCAGGTGGCAGATAGAAAGAGACACTGGCCCTGGCGTGGGCTTTTGAAATCTCAAAGCCCACCTCCAGAGATGCACTTCCTCCAACAATGCCACACCTCCTAATCCTTCCCAAACAGTTCACTAACTAGGGACTAAGCTTTTAAGAATGGCCCCATGGGGACCATTCTCATTCAAATGGCAGGACCTAAGTTTGAATCCTTAGATCCCACATAAAGCAAAGTGGGCTGCTATAGTGTGCTAATGGTGAAGACAGGAGGCAGAGACAGAGCACTCCAGAAGTTTCTGACTTACACAGCAGTGACAGGACTGTGTCTGGGACAAGGTGGACGGTAAGGACCAACCCCCAAGGTCGTTTTCCAACTTCCACATATGTGCCACACACAGCATGTGCACCCACACTCACACACAATCACATAGTCTCTCTCTCACACACACAAGACATAGATGTGCACACAAAAAGAAAAAAGAAAAACACACTTTTTTTTAAAATGCGGCTTTCAGACAGCTCACTGCTATTTCCAAAGTCTACAGTGAGCAAAAGCAACAAGTGAGGCAGAAATATGAGAAGAATGAGTCTAAGCATGGTGGCACACACCTTTAACCCCAGCACGGGGAGGCAGAGGCAGGTGGGTCTCTGTGAGTTCAAGGCCAGTCTGGTCTACATTGTGCATTTCAGGACAACCAGAGCCTGTCTCAAAAAATAAAAGAGAAAATTCAAAAAAAAAAAGAAAGGTAGGAAAAACTAAACAGTCTGGGGGAGGGGTGTCCTAGTAAGGTTTTTATTACATCATGACCATAGCAACTCTTAGAAGGGAAACTTTTAGTTATGGTGGTGGCTTACAGTTCAGAGGTTCAGTCTGTTATCATCATGTCATCATGGCAGGCTACATCTTGATCAGAAGGCAACAGGAAGTGGACTCAGACACTGGGGCTGTATCTTGAGCATAGAAATCTCAAAGCCCATCCCTACATTGGCAACCTTCCTCCAACAAGGACATGCCTACTCCAACAAAGCCACACCTCCTTTTTAAATTTCCTAATAGTAGTATGGATTTATTTGTTTATTTATTTATTAAATATTTATTTATTTTTATTGTATATGCAGTGTTCTGTCTGCATGTATCCCTGCAGGCCAGAACGGGGCACCAGATCTTATTACAGATGGTTGTGAACCACCAGGTGGTTGCTGGGAATTGAACTCAGGACCTCTAGAAAAGCAGCCAGTGCTCTTAACCTCTGAGCCATCCCTCTAGCCCTGTAGTAGGCATTTATTAAACATGTACAAGGTGCTGGTTTTTATGTGTCTCCTGCCATTTTCCTCTCACAACTCAACATGGTCAGTACTTTCAGGATTCCACACATAAGGAAAAGAAGGCTTAGAGAGTTTGCAAACTGTCTTTCAGTTGGTAAGAGACAGGGCTTCTCACACTGGAGCCTGCATCACCATCACCAGGAAGACTTTCGGACATACAGATGGCCGAGAATCCCCACTGGAGGATCTGATTCTGTTCACATGGGGTGGGATCCAAGAAGCTGAAACTCTGACAACTTCCCAGGTAAAGCTGCTGCTCTGAGAACACCTGTTGAGCAGAAGAGCTGGGATCTTGGCTCCAAAATGCTATAGAGCTTGAGCCTCTGAACCCCTACTCAGCTTCCTCTTTAAGGACATCCCTCAGAAGTGTTGAGGTCTTGTTGATCCATTTTTATACTTAAGTGTGTAAGAATCAAGTATGTAAAGAATCACATGGAGGGACTGGAGAGATGGCTCAGGAGTTAGGAGCATCTGTTGCTCTTCCAGAGGACCCAGGTTCAATTCCCAGCACCCACGTGGCATCTCACAGCTGGCTGCAACTCTGCTTCCAGGGGATCTGACGCTGTCTTCTGGCCTCCATGGGTACCTGCATGTACATGCCACACCTCCTAATAGTGCCACGCCATTTGAGCTTATGGGGGCCAATTGCATATAAACTACACAGGAGGTGTCCTAGTTAAGGTTTCTATTGCTGTGATGAAACACTGCGATCCAAGCAAATTGGAGAGGAAAGGGTTTATTTGACTTATACTTCCACATCACAGGTCATCATCAAAGAAATTCAGGACAGGAACTTAAACAGAGCAGGAACTTGGAGGCAGGAGCTGATGCAGAGACCCTAGAAGGGTGCTGTTTTCTGACTTGCTCACCATGGCTTGCTCAGCCTGATTTTTTTATAGAACCCAGGACCACTAGTCCAGGATGGCACCACCCACAATTGGGTAGATCCTCCCCAATTAGTCACTAAGTAAGAAAATGCCCTACGGGCTTACCTACAGCCCAATCTTATGGATGCATTTTCTCAGTTGAGGTTTCTACTAACTCTAGCATGTGTCAAGTTGACATAAAACTAGCCAGGATAATTGACCCCTTATCAACTTGACACATACATATCCCTGCTAAGCTATAACCTTCCCTTTCTTGTTCATCCCAAAATGGCCCATGAATATCAACATTACAATAAAACCACTCCAAATTTTAAAAGTCCCAGTTTTTAAAACTTCAAACACTTAAAAAGTTCAGTATCTTTTAAAATACAGAATCTTTGTAAAATTCCAAAAACTCCTCTAAAGTTCAAAGTCTCTCAACGGTGGGCTCCTGTAAAATCAAAAATAAGTTAAATACCTTCTTATTTCAAGAGGGAAGAACCAAACCACAGCCACAATCTGAACAAAGCAAAACCAAGCTTAACTCAATGTCCAACATCTGGGATCCAATCGTGATATTCTGGACCCCTCCAAAGGGCTTGCGTCATCTCTAGGGCTCCACCCTCTGCAGCACACACAGTTTGCCTTCTAGTCTCCTGCTGGCTCCATTCCACTCCAGCTTCTGTTCTTGGTGGTCATCCCATGGTACTGGCATCTCTAAAATGCTGGGGTCTTCTGCTATGACTGGACTGCACTGTCACCAGTGGCCTCTCCTGGGCTCTCTTCATGGTGCCAAGTGTCAAATTCTCTGCATGATCCCTTTAACACTGAGCCTTCAACTGCCACTGAGGCTGCATCTTCACCAATGGCCTCTCCTGGCCTCTCCCAGTGCCAAGCCCCAGCTGCTCTCCATGACCCCTTCATGCCTTCAAAACTAGTACCACCTGGGCGACTCTTACACTACCAGATTAGGATGCCAGTGTGATATACAACTTGGGCCATGAAGAAACACTTCCCAGAAGACTTCACCTCAGTGATGTTGGCTTCTTTTCCCTCTTTTTATTTTATTTTTATTTGGGGGGGCATTCAAAACGGGTTTTCTCTATGTAACAACCTTGGCTATCCTGGAACTCATTTTGTAGACTAAGCTGACCTAGAATTTACAGAGATCCACCTGCCTCTGCCTCCTAAATGCTGAGATTAAAGGAGTGTGCCACCACTACCAGGCAGATGCTAGTCTCTTCTTAATCACAACTCATTCTTCAGCCCCACACAACCAGAACTCAAAGTGGCAAATGTCACTGATAGGGTCATTAAAGGATTGTCAACTTACCACAAGCCCTGCCTCCATCATCTGCATTACTTTCAGCTGTCATATCTTCCAAGGTCCCAGAGAACTGCTCACCAAGCTTTTGAACACTTAATGGCTTTTCCAAACCAAATTTCCAAAGTCCTTCCAGGTCTGTCTCAACAATACCCCACTACTGGTACCAGTTTCTGTCCTAGTTAGGGTTTCTATTTCTGTGATGAAACACCATGACCAAAGCAATTTGGGTAGGAAAGGGTTTACACTTCCACACCACTGTTCATCACTAAAAGAAGTCAGGACAGGGACTCAAACAGGACAGGAACCTTGAGGCAGGAGCTGATGCAGAGGCCATGGAGGGGTGCTGCTTACTGGCTTGCTCACATGGCTTGCTCAGTCTGATTTCTTATAGAGTCCAGGACCACTATCCCAGGAATGGCACCACCCACAATGGATTGGGCTCTCCCCCATAAATCCCTAATTGAGAAAATGCCTTACAGCTGAATATTATAGAGGCATTTTCTCAATTGAGGTTCCCTCCTTTCAGATGACTCGAGTTGACAGAGGGCAAAGGACAAATGAGTTCAAAGCATCTGGCAAAGCAGGAGCCAAAGAAGGACTGACTGATAGTCCTTCTAACTATCCTGCACTGGGGTAACAAGGAAGGTCCCTGAGAGCAAGGCTTCATCCATCAATGTAGAGGACTCCAAGCTGTTTAAAGACAAATGTGTTTGAATGTAGAGAGTTTGTATTGTAGATTCCAAGGAAGGGGTCCCCTTCTCACAAAACAAATGCCTGGGAAAGTTTTTTTCACCACCAAAACATAGAGGCCACTTTAGCTGCGCTTCAAGGGTTCGAGCCGTATCTCAAGCTGGTAGCAGAGCTTAGCAGCATTGCCCCAGCAGTGCTGGTTTTACAGGCATGAAAAGCAGAAGAGTGAGGGGTAGTTCATAGGGTCTTATATCAAAAGTCCAGAAAGCAGCTGTTGCCAGGCAATATGTGGCAGGTTTGGAGTCCCTGCATGGAAGCTTTTAGAGGACACTGTGGGAATCTGGGAAGGTGAAACCTAAATTGCGATAGAGACCCCCGGATGTTGGAGATGCTGGAACCATGGGTAATCTACAGCCTGGAACAGAGCCAGTCCAAGAGAGATGCTGTGTGTGTGGCAGGCAGGAGAGCCAGAGGGACAGAGATGGCCAAGCCCTTTGGAGCCCAGATGATTCCATCATGAGTCTCAAATGCCAGACGTGGAGCCACAGTATTTGGTGTTTATCCTGTTGGGTTTCAGTCTTGCTGTGCCTGCATTCTTCCATGCTGGGATGGAAATTTTCATCTTGTACATTGCACATTAGAAATCTGTGATTTGATTTGATAGGCTCTCACAGTGCTGAGATTGCCTTGACAGTGTTTGAACAGTTAAAGACCAAGGATGCCTTCAATACTAGGATGAATGCATTTCACATGTAAGATGAGCAGGAGACTTTGGGCAGTAGGGTGGGATATTACTTAAAGAAAATTGAATTTGGGCAGCAAGGTGACAAAGTGTGGGATTATAGTAGTTAATCTCGGTTGTAGACTTGGTGGAATGTAGACTCATCATGGAAACACGAGTCTGGCTGTTACTATGAAGGTGTATCCAGAAATCCAACTGAAGAAGTAAAACCCACCCTGAATCTGGCCCCATCCCCTAGGCTGTACAAACAGAACTCTGGGGGAGCAACAGCATCCATCATTTTATGTTTCCTAACTGGACACAATGTGACCAGCTGCCTCCCACGCACATCCCTGTGTCTTCCCCTTGCGTCTCCCAACTGGACACAATGTGACCAGCTGCCTCCCACTCATATCCTTGTGTCTTCCCCTTGTGTCTCCTAACTGGACACAATGTGACCAACTGCCTCCCACTCACATGGCACCACCATGATGAATTATACCCTGGAACTGTGAGTCAGAATAAAGACTTCCTCTCTGTCGTCTTTTTTGTCAGGTAATTTGTCACAACAAGGAGAAAGATAATTAATACACTTTCCTCTCAGAAAGGCCCATGTGGGTGACAAAGGAGGTGGCCCAAGCAGGATATGTAGCAAGAGCAAAAACTCAGACATAGCAATGCAGTACGGGTACCGGGTGCCAGGGAAACAGGAGACTGCAGCCGGTGGACACAGGAGACCCAGCCAGGAGGACTCCCAGGGACCACCTGGGCCACTGCCCCAACACATGGCTGGGAAGTGAAGGAGGGAAGTAGTTAAGTCAGGACCCTGCAGTGGACTGGTACAGTGTACATGGTGAGAGGGTAGTTATAGGGGACCAGGAGGCCATGGAGGGCACCAGAGATCTACCTGCAGACAAGCCATTCTGGCGGTGACTGTTCTGATGCCCTGTCTGGGATGTGAGCTGGAGTCAGGTGGAGGAGGCCATCTCCCAGCCACAGTGCCCTTTGAATTAACCTTTAGATTCACAAGTGAATGGCATCATCCGCCTGCCACCTAGTGTCCCCATGCAGGTAGCAGAAAAGTGAGTGTGGCCCAGAGGAGACCAGGGCTCCATTAGTGCCAACTGGTGTCTAAGAGACAAGATACATTGGGGCCTTGCTGCCCACTCAAGGAAATATGTATAACACTGTTCAAGGTGGTGGGAGCAGGGCTCCATAGATGTCACATCTTTGAGTCCCCTCTCTACCTAGAGAGGACATGAATCACTATCTGTGTTACAGAGGGAGATGGGACCTGTCCCAGCCACCTAGCCAGAGAGGGAGGCTCTAGAGTGGTAATCATTCAAGACAGAGTAAAAACAAAAACAAGCAAGATTACATGCCTGCCTGGTCCCCCACCCACCCAGGGCAGTTGTCAATTTGTGTTTCTCATCTTGGATCCCTCCCACTACCTGATCTCCAACCTCACTCAGGAACTAACTGTGCCCTCTCTGTCCCCTCCTACATTCAGGGACTCTCTCCTGATGCTGTCCACACAGGACCACCTGGGAGACTGCAATGCTCAGGGGCGGGAAAGCAAGAGATTGGAGCTGACAACATCCTGAGAGGTCAATGAAGGCATTTTCTCTTGGTCCTATCAAGTTATTTGACTTGGGGTAGGAAATGCATGAAAGTCACACTTCAGCGAAAACTCCATGAACCTGTCACTATCTGTCACTAATGTGAAGGTACATATCAGTCTAGCAGCCAGAGTTTCCCACAGTCTACCTATCACAGGTGGCATGCCCCAACTGTGTGTGCAGGTATACATACATGTGTATGCATGCCCCAACCGTGTGTGTAGGTGCACACACACGTGTGTGTGCATCCAATAAAGGATGCAAGGCAATCCTGACTGTATTTCCTGAAATGTTATCTACCTTGTTTGGGACTTTTAATTTCCGAACATGCATGTGTGCCTGCTTGTCTATATGTGCGTGCGGGTGCCCTCCGAGGACAAAAGAGGGCATCAGATCCCCTCTCTGCTGCTGGAGTTACAGGCTGTCCTGAACCTTTGTCCGGGTGCTGAGCACTGAACCCAGGTGTAACACAAATAAATAAAAGGCCTAGAGACAGATGCTTGGCTTCAAGCTGAATATCAGGAAAGCAAAACCGCTGGCTACTAGCTCTTACCCCTAGCTCAGGCTGAAAGGGCTGATCCATGCACGAGTTCTTCACCAAGCCTCATACTGCTGCCTATCCTCAGTGTGGCTGGAGAATGAATGCCTCTACTGAGACTTTGCTCCTGTCTTATATACTTCCCTATTAAAGGTGTGGGCTATAATTCTCTTTTAGACTGATTCACTCCTATGTAGATCTGGGTGGCCTTGGACTCAATGGAGATCTGTCTACCTCTTAATCCTGAGTCCTAAGATTAAAGGAGTGAACCACCACCTCCTAGCTTCTGGCTGCTGGGATTAAAGGTGTGTGCCTGGCTTCTATGGCTTGTGGCTGACTTTGCTTTCTGAATCCTCAGGCAAGCGTTAATAAATCATAAACAATATATCACTATACCCAGGTCTTCTGTAAGATCAACATGTGCTCCTAACCACTAAGTTCTCTCTCTCTCTCTCTCTCTCTCTCTCTCTCTCTCTCTCTCTCTCTCTCTCTCCCTCCCTCCCTCCCCACTTGCTTTTTGAGACATGCCCTTTCACTGGCCTGAGGTTCACCCATTAGGCTGGGCTAGCTGGCCAGTGAACCCTAGAGATCTGACTACCTCCACATGCCCAGCACTGGATTTGAAAATATGTACTACCATTCTCACTCTCTCTCTCTCTCTCTTTCTCTCTCTCTCTCTCTCTCTGCCTCTCTCTCTCTCTCTCTCTCTCTCTCTCTCTCTCTCTCTCTCTCTCTCTCTCTCTCTCTCTGTGTGTGTGTGTGTGTGTGTGTGTGTGTGTGTGTGTGTGTGTGTCCTGGGAATCAAATTCATGCTTACGTGACAGGTATTTACTCTTCATATTCCTGAAATACAAATATGTGATACCAGGGGTTGCCAGGGCTACTGGACCCAGAGCTACTACTACTGGACTCCTGACTTGTGGGTGGCTATCATCTCTCTGTGTCTTTGTGTCACCTCTAGGTACCCAGTTGTGTCAATGCCTCTTTCTGTAAAGATGTTGACCCATGGTATCAGCAGCCTACCCACTCCCAGGCAACCTCATTCATCTGGGATCATGACACATAATGACCTTGTGTCTGAAGAAAATCACATTGTAGGTACCAAGAGTTTAGGACTGAGTGAGAGGACAGTGGTACAATCAGCGACTAGATTCAACCTAGACTGCCCTGTCTGCTCTTGTTGCCCCTGTGTCCCTGTCTGGGTCCATTGTCAGGCCCCTGTGATGATAAAAGGCTTTAGACATACAGCCCCAACCCTGGTCCCCCAAGCTCAAGAGCCAGCAGAGAAGAAAGCCAACACTCACTGCATAACCTGTAATCCTCCCTTCTAGGCTGCAGAGCCATACAGAGACCAACACTCTAACCAGAGCCCAGTTCCCCCAGAGAATCTCAATGGAACCAGAGTGCAGCCAATGTCTGCCACAGACAAGGGAACACTTGAGCATGTGACCTTGGCCTGCCAGCAGCCACTGCCCACTGAGGAAGACACAGGAGGAGTTTGTAGAAGTTCTAGGTCAACCTCTTCAGCAGTGTTCCTTACAGAATGAGGGCCAGCATCCAGGTCCCTTGAATCACATTCCCATTCAGAGAACAGCCTGCTCACAACCCAGCCCTGAGATCCTAGGGAAAATGATATTTAAAGGCACTTATTAAAGATACTCAGAAGGCCGCTCGAATGTCAAACAGATGTGAGCCATTCCTAATTTGATGATCTACGTGTTAATGAACCCCAGACATGCAGATTAAACTCGCTTTAAATTGCACGTGGTTTTAAAATGTATTTCTTTCCAGCATGTCTGGTACAGAATGAGGTTAGCAAACACCTGCGAGGCAGGTCCACTGATTCAAGGATGGCGCCTGAGTCCATGCCGGTTATAGCTCCAGCTTTGGAGCCTGGGAAGAAGAAGAGAAAGACGTGGACCGGGATGGAGTTCAGTTGGTAGAGAGCTCACCTATCATGCACAAAATGATCCTGAGCACTTCCTAAGCTGGACGTGGTGGCACGAGCCTGAAATCCCAACAGGACAAACTAGCCTTTGGGGTTCAGCAAATTTACCACGTTCCCTACACAGGACCCTTGCTACTGGACACCCACGGCTATGGTGGTCAAGCTGCCAACATCTTTTGTCACCTCTGCCTCCCACATGTTGCCCAGGAAAGGCAGTGTTGGAACCTTCCAAAGGGGACAGCATGATGGATTTGGAGTCTTGATCCAGAGGAGATGAGGGAAGGAGATGGTCGTCTCCCTGCCATTCCCCCGCTATTTTTATTTCTTTCCGAACCCTGAAAGACAAGGGTCCTCTCAAAGTCATTCTCTGTGTTAACAGACTCACTCATGAAGTGTCCTGGATGCTTATCAGTGTCCTTGAAGTCTGAGAACCTGGACTGAGCAACAAGACTGGGTTTGGGAGAGGAGAGGAGAGTTTGGGCTGCGGGTAAAGGTGGATTGGGCTTGGGTACAAGGACTTCAAAAGGCAAAGAATTGGGGCTGGAGACATGGGGGATTTCAGTCATGACAGGTCATGTGACTCAGCAGCCCTTCCCCTACACTCAGAGGGAGGCAGGGACCTGCGGTGACCTGCAGCTTAACACCCCCCATGCATCCCATCTGATGCCCAGGGACAGATTTGCCCCTGGTGTCCTTAAAGGTCCACAGCACTCCTCATGCTCCCTGTTTCCTGTAACCTCCCTACTGAGGGCCAGGCCAGGCCAGGGCAAGATAACTATGTCGCTATCTCCCAGCCGTGCCTACCAGACAGGACTGGCTCCCCTCAGAGTCACCATCTCTATTTTTGCCCTGTGCGGGAAGCCATGCTGAGTGTGGTATGAGTGGCACATCATATTCTGGTACGGATCATATTCATGACTGAACACTTTCCACCGTCAGTCTCAGTGAGTAGGATCATCATCTGGGAAAAAAAAAAACACACAGACCCAGTTTCAAGTCTGGCAACTCAGATCTGTAAGACCAGCAGCACTCAGAAAGTGGAGGCAGGAGGGTCAGGAGTTCAAGGTCATTCTCGGCTACTCAGGGTGTTTGAGATCAGAATAGGCTACACAAGGCACAGTCTCAAAAGAGAAAAGAAAAGAAAAAAAAAAAAGGTTACCTTGTAAAATTTACCCTGGGGTGGGAGGGCCACTGAGGCTCCTCAGTAGGGCCGCCAGGGCCTCGAGCCTTGTCCTGGTTCTCCCAGGGTTAAGGCCAGGAGGTACCAGGTAGCAGTGGCCAGGATTATCCCATCTTTGGGTACTGTGTGCACTGAGGGTGTGGATGTTTGTCACTGCTCTGGGAGGATCCAGGTGCTGGCTCACAGGGCCTGGGCCTGTCACCGGAGGCCCCCAGCCTGCAAGTGGCAAAGCCCAGATCTGAAGCAGGTTTCCAGAGTGGGAAACGGTTGTTCTCAACCTCCCTTCCTAACTCAGTGGCTCTCAACCTCCCTACCTCTATAACCCTTTAATACAGTTCCTCATGTTGTGGTGACCCCAACCATAAAATTACTTCCTTGCTATTTATATCTGTAATTGTGCTATTTTTATGAATTAATGTAAATGTCTGATGTACAGGATATCTGACATGGACCCCTGTGAAAGGATCATTCGACCACCCCCCCCCACAGGGGTCACAATCTACAGGTTGAGAACCCCTGCTCTAGGTGCTATGGAGGGATGATCTGGTATGGTTTTCTGCCACTGTCTCCCTGATCTCTGGATTCTATGGGTGATCCCCCTTCCTACCCATGGGGTGCTCAGACCTGCCACCCCACTCCTTGCCCAGAGCTGGAGAACAGATGGCCGAAGACCTTATTAACAGGAGCGGAGGCCACCCCTGAGGCCACTGACACAAGGGAGGTTGCTGGTGAGTTGGCAAACAGGATCCAGTCACCTGCTGCCACCTGCTGGGGACAGAGGCACAGAGGGTGGTACACCCATTCAGACTCACCCTGCCCCCCCACCCCCAGCCAGTCAAGAGCCTAGTAGTCACTCAGAGGCCACCTGGCTTGGTTTTGTCTGTCCCTACAGCAGGTGAAGTCACTAGAGTGGGCTGACCTGGCCACCCTGGTCACTAGCTCCCAGGCAAAGCTCTGCACCTGCCCTACCTGCTAACTCGCTCTGTACCTGCTGGCTCAGTCGCTGTGGAGCCCACTCCCAGGAAAGGGGCTGAGGCTCTGGGAACAGTTTCTGAATGCAGCAGAAGGGAGTGGGCTGGATTGTTCTCTACACAGGTTACCCCTGAAGAGTCTTGCCTGGAGCTGGAGAGACTGCTCTATACAAATGCAAATGAAATAGTATAGTGTCCTGCTTGCCTCTGGGGTAAAGCTGGGTCTTCCAGGTGGCTTGACTGGTTCCTGGGCTGGAGTCTCAGGCCCTAATTGAGAAGTACCTAAGTCAAGCACTTGAGGACAGACATTGAACAGAGCTAAACTGAGACCCCATTGTGCTGAGAGATCCTGAGCCAGTTAAAACCACAGTGTCAAGCCGCCCCAAGTAGGGACTTCTGTTACAGACTCTCCAAGGTCAAGGAACTTGCATAAGGCTGCAGAGTCAACAGGTGCAGCCTGAGGTTCTGTCCTTGACACTGTGGGAGGCTGTCCCTTTGCACGCTGTGGACACCACCTGCCCTCCCTTTCTTGTCCTCTCCATCCAGCCTGCCCGCCTGTTCCCAGGAGGGCCCTCTCCTCTTCTCTGTGTTATAAGATCTCCCTATGTCCCTTCTCTCCATCCTGGTGGAGGCCCTCTTCCTTCAGGGAACCTACCTTCACATCCCCCTCCTTGAAGCAACTTGTCACCGGGAGAGGCCAGGACTCTGTCACCTTACCGCCTGTGCTTTGCTTGTGTGTGGAAAAAGCTCCTGCTTCTTCATGACCCACACCAGTCCAAGCCACTCTCATGGCAGACACTTGGCGTCATCTCACACCGGCAGCAAAGGCCCCCTGTTTCAACTATCAACCCATTTCTGTCCCCAGCTCTCTGTGTCTTCTTGGCCTTGGTCACTTGCTCAGGAATGTCATAGCTGAAGGCCTCAGTCACAGTGTACCCCAGAAGTATGCCCCCACCACGCCTCCTCACCTCACTGTTTACATTGCTTCTGTCCTGTCCCAGCCTTCTGCTGACTTCCCAGCTTCAGCTCTGACTCCATCCCTGACATATGACCCACGGGGCAGGGACCTGTCTCTCTTGTCCACCGCACTGCTCCCAACTCCCAGTGAACACTCAATAAACGCATGGTGAATTAATGAATAAGTCAACTAATCAATTGAGCAATCAATCAGGAAGTCGGGCTTTTTTTTTTTTTTTTTTTTTTTTTTTTTTTTTTTTTTTAGGTTCTGAATCCAGAGTTGCTACAAAAAGCCAGTCTCAGTATTCTACAAGGGGAACTCCCGGACATCACTTAGCCATATGGTTGGTCAACAAATACTCAAAGACTTGGTCATACACCTCGATCCATGATGCAGGTGGATGTCCACCTTGTCCCCTGAGCTTGACATCCTAAAGAGATGTTGGCAGCAATGGACGAAACTGTGGTTGTCCCCAGGTCCATGTAGGTAAGTGTTTCTACCATCACTGCTCTGTGCAGACTTCCCTGGGTGTGACAGTTGGCACTAACTGTCGAGTTGGTGGAAGTTTGGCTCTCCTGGAAGTTGGGCCTCTGGGCATGTCTGTGGGGGTCTGTCTTGTTGATGTCAATAGAGATGGAAAGACCCATCCACTGTGGGTGGCACCATTCCCTAGGCAGGGGATTCTGGACTGTACAAGGGAAGTGAGCTGAGTGCTAGCATTTGTGCATTTGTTTCTCTCTTCCTCTGCCTGGGGAGCACCACCACATTCAGCTTGACACAGTATTTTAGCACAGCAACAGTAAAAGAAACTAAGACACTAGGTTAAGGGGACCCACTCATTCACTCACTCACTCTTTCGTTCATTCATTCACTGGGTCATTCATTTAATCACTCCCCCATTCACTCACTAATTCTTTAACCTTTGTTCACCGTAGAGTAGGGAATTAGTTAACCCTCTGGACCTGGGCTCAGATCCTGCCTCTGACACCAAGGACATCTTGACTGTCAGCCATCTGTCTAGGTCTCATGTTCTCAGTCTGCCCAGCTGCAATTAGGGACAACAGTTTTGTCTCACTTGTGGGGTCACTCTGAGGAAAACATGATGCTTGGTACCTACTATGAGAGTTGGTCACTATTGTCAAGATGTCTAAAAGCTGCCCAACTGGGTCCTAGGATGCACATGGGATCCAGACACTGCCCACTCCCAGACATACACAGAACCACAGGACCAAGGGACAAGTGTCACCAGACAGAAGTGCAGAGGCCTCAGGGAACAGTGGGCTTTCAACCCACCCTAGGACCCAGCTGGATCCCAAAGAGCCCATAACTGCTAAGCCAGGACAAATCACACACCCATAACCTCATCTTATTTCTGTATGCATACATATATACATGTGTGTATATATTACATATACATACATATATATATGATTATTTCATGTACATATATATATATATATATATATATATATATATATATATTACACACACAAATACACATACACATACGCATACATATACAGCCCTGGATGGCTAGTTGGCCTCTCGATTCCCCACTGGCTCCGAGTTTTCTGAAAGGAATCAGTCACTGGCTCTCAGGGAATGAAGGGACAGAGAGTGGGAACTGCAATCAGGAGCACAGACCTCCCTTGTCCAGCTGGCAGATCCCAGAGAGATGCCAAGCCCTCTTCAGCCCAGAGCCTGATAGAGGCCAGGCCTGCAAATGCAGAGGCACCAGCCAGCCTCCACTCCCTTCTGTGGTTCCCTGCCCATTTCAGATGCCAATCAACTACCCAATACAAATGGGGAAGCTGAATCTCAGGAGGCCCAGAGATGGGGGCTTGCCAAGATCACAGGTGGGGCCCGCACTGCAATCCCCTGGACCACCCTGGCAGCCTCAGCCCAACTCATCCCAGCTGCACCAAAGCTTTGACTCTGCTGCCCTCTGGTGGCTATGATGTCAGGTCCATTTACAGGTCCCTAACTGAACCTGGAACAAGTTCAAAAGAAGGAGGCTAAGCCCAGGGGTATTAACATGAAAAAAAGGCCACTTTCCCCAACACAGAATGGAGAGCGGCTCCAGGGAAAACCTTGGGGGCTAAGCAGTGCAGGGTGTCTAAGCCTACGGCTAGATCTCAAGAGAGCATCCACCATTTCCTTGGCTTCCTAGAACATCTGCCCATTACCTACTCTACATACCGCAGGTATGATGCTCCATTCAGGTGACCTCAGCTGGAGCCCAGAGTTGATAGGATGGAAAGCCTCCTGTGGTGGGGGATATTTGATCACACTGCGAACCCCGAGTTAATTAATTGCATTTGCATTAATTAAATAAAAATTAACTTTGTGTCAGGAGGCTGAGTTAGCAACTAGTTGACAGAAAGTTATCATAGAGCATCTAGAAGAGATAGAGGGGTGCACTAGAAGGAACTGGGAAGGATTTGGAGTCATGTAGGGTTTTTTTTTTTTTTGGCAGAACAGAAGGACATTATTTCTGGGAAATGTCAGCAAGGAAAGAAGGCTAGATAGTTGCTATTCAACCTCTCTGAGTTATCAGGTTTTCACCCAGTCTGAATCTTGAGTCTTATTCATAAATAGAACAATAGAGATTTAGTTAAAACCCCCTTTATCATCAGAGCTGTTGCCTGCAGGAACAGAATTCCCACCCTGAGCGGCCAGCCAGGCTGGAAAGGCCACAGTGATGGAAGTCATGTTGGAACATTAATTTTGGGCTAGCTAATTATGAGAAACAAGTAACCCAAACAAGGTCTACCCTCATCAGCTGTGTGACCTTGTACAGGGGTAGGCATACTCAGCTAGGGTAACTGCAGGATTGAGTGAGGGGTAGATGGTATGTGACTCACTGACTACACAGACCCACTAGCAGCTGGTATGAACTAAACGATGACCTATTCTGGGCGGTGTGTCAGCACTGCTCACCTCCCTTAACCCTATGAATGTGTCATCTGGGGTCAGTGCTGTTTTACAGGTAGAGTGGCAGCTAAAAAAAATACAACTGAGATATGGAGAAAGCAGGTGATGTATTAGGTGGCAAAAGAGCTGGGATCCAAATCCCGTGATAGAGAAAGTAGATGCTAAAAATAGCTCATCATCTTCACCACCATCATCCATCATCATTGCCTGCTTCTCCGCCTTCTCCCACATCCCATCGTCTTTACATCACCATCATCACCACAAGAGCAGCATCCCCACCACCATTGTCACCATCACCATCATCAGGACCATTTTCACTATGGTGATCGTCACCATTATCACTGCCTTCATCTCCACCACCGTCGTCGTCACCTCCACACCAGCAACATCAACAACAGCTCTGCCATCATCTCTACCATCATCACCGTCACTCCCACCATCCCCACCATCTTTATCATCAACACCAGTATTGTGGTACCTCCACCATCAGCTTTATCTCCATCATCACCATCTTTGTCAACATTACCACCATTGCCATAATCTTCACCATCGTTTTCATCAACGTCACCATCATCGGTGGCAATAGCACCATCATCACCGTTATCATCACCAAATCCATCATTACCACCGTCACCTTCATCTCCACATCATCACCATCATCTCCATCATTGTTGTGTGGGGCGGCACACATATATCAAGCTACAAGTGTGGATGTCAGAAACTGACTAGTAGGAACTGGTTCTCTCTTCTACCATGTGGTTTCAGAGGTTGAATGGATCACCAGGTTTGGTGGCGAGCATCTTTACCAGCTGAGCCATCTCATTAGCCCTATAATTTCCATTTTAACTGAGAGGTGACACTTGAGAAAATTTGAAGGAAGTAATGGATGGTCATAGCGCATGTGAGCGTAGCTATGTCTGTGCAAAGGTCCTGGGGCAGGAAAGAGCTGCCACCATCCACAGTGGCAAGAGTCAGGGTGATGGGAACAATGGTCAACTAGGGACAGAGTATTGTAAGAACGTTGGTTGTCCTCTAGGAGGCGCTGAAGTGCCAGGAAAAATCTGGTTCAGGCTCCTCCATGCTTCAACATAGGAATAGAACTGTATGCTGAGGAGGGAGTTAAAGAGACCACAGAGGAGGCCACCCAGCAATCCTGGGCGAGATGATGGGGCTCGGAACAGGGATTCTAGGGAAAGCAAGGAAAGCACTCCCACCTCCCTCCTCTTGTCTCATTTTATCTCTGAGTTAGCTGAGGCTGTGAACCCTGCTTCTTAGGGAAGCCACCGGTGGTTTCTAGAAGCTTCCAGAGAGGAGCCAGGAGCCCAGGTTGAGGGCAGCTAAGGAGAAACCTTCTTGCCTAGCACTTCCATACAGTGAGCCAGAACATGAACTGATGGCCCTGTTGGTAGCCTGGAGCCCCCAGCAGCCTGTCTCCGCAATTTATAAACTCATAAAAATGCTGTGGTCATGGCCACAGAGACCAGCCTCCTTCAGCTGAAGATGAATGAGATTGCCTGGGGACAGAGACTCCAGCTGCAGGATCCCTGATCTGGGGCATCACTTGGCCAACTGTGATTGGCCCCTTCCTCTCTCACCACTGGATTGGATTCCAGGCTGCAAAGCAGCCTCAGAGCTCTGTCCCCACCTCCCTTGCTCTCCTAAACATGACAAGGGAAAGAAACGTGCAGCCTTTTCCAGCCCAGCATCCCAATGAGCTAGAAGCATGGCTCACGGCTCCAACTCACCCACTGATGGGCCAACTAAAGCCACAGCCCTAAAAGACCCGGTCCCAGGTCACCTGAGAGATAAGATTCAAGCCCAGGAGAGATGGCCAACCTGGTGCCATTCAAAACCACAGGGCACTCACACACACACACACACACACACACACACACACACACACACACACACACACACACACACACGTTTGGTGTGCAAGCCTGCGTATGTGGCCAGATAGATGTATCAGGCAGGCACTGACGTGGAGATGCCAGTGTCCCACTGACTAGTCCCTGGCATTAATCTGTGTGTGGGTCACAGAAACACCCTATAGTTGGAGCTCAGGGCCCTGCCTGAAACCCTCCCTCCAGCCTGCCTTTGCCACCATTGAGTGACTGGTCACACATCTCATCCTTATGAACAGTGCCACACCAGGCCCACACCCAACCATTTCATAAACTGGATGTTCCTTTTCCTGCCTTGGTCCCAGGAGTGGTTGGGAGATGCCTGACACCCCAGCAACTCACCGAACCCCACATAACTCATAAAGCATGGGATTCTAGAGGAAAGCACGGAAGTTCTTCAGTTTTGCCTGTTGTGGCGTAAAAGGAGAAACTGAGGCCTGCTTCTCAGCACCACAGGTTTGGTACTGGAAAGAGCACCCTTAAAACATGCTCACCCAGCCATAGCCATGTCTTGGTTGGTGAAATGACTGTACCCAGGTCCCCTTAGCAGGTTACACTGGGATCAATGCCTGGATTCTAACCCCACCACCTCTACCTAGCTCTGCACCCTTGCACGAGTTACATGCCAACCCAATGCCTCAGCTGCGCCTCTGTAGATGGGGTATTAACACCAGAGACCTTCTCAGCAGGATTTTGACTTTCAGGAGCCAGAAACCTGGGCCAATCAAACACCCAGCAAAAAGAACCACAAAGCAGGCATGGTAAGGTCTGGTTGGGAAAGGACAGCCCCAGTGCCAACAATCTGGTCCTTGCTCCTTGCTCCTTGCTCCTTGCCCTCTGCCCTGCCCTAGAGCTGCTGTATTTGCTGCTCTTCTCACTGCTGTGACAAAATGCCTAATGAGAAGGAGTTTAGAGGAAAAGACTTATCCTGATCACTATTCAAGGATGCACATCCCATTATACCAGTGAAGGCACCGGTGACAGGAGCAGGAGGCCAGCCAGTCACATTGCATCTGCAATCAGAAAGCAGATGCTGACTAGGAAAAAGAGCCACCTTCCTAATGTCATAAGCTGGGGACTAAATGTTCAGACACTTGGGGTGGGGGCATTTCACATTCTAACCACAACAGCCAACCTCTGGTGTCATTATGGGCTAGCCATTAACCATTCTGGGGCCAGAGGCATCCTGGTTCACACACTGGTGGAATGAGGGTGCTTGTGTGTATACACAGTTAACATCTGACCATCCCAAAATGGGCCCGAGATCCACACAGGCATAGGCATGAGTGTCTGTTCCACGGGTGACTAAAGGTGGCTTCTGGGAATGGGATGTGTGTTGGTTTGAATAAGAATGACCCCTATAGGCTCACATATTTTAATGCTTGGTCCTTCTCCAACACTGATGATAATGGACTAACCCTCTGAAGAGCTAAGCCAGCCCCAATGAAATGCTTTCCTTTATAAGAGTTGCCTTAGCCATGATGTCTCTTCATGGCAATGACTAAGACAAGTTGGCTGTCATCAGAGGGGCTTCAGCAAATGATGGAAACAGATGCAGAGACCCACAGCCAAACATTAGGCGGATCTGCAGAAGAGGGGAAGGAAGGATTGTAGGACCCAGTGGTGTCAAGGGCACAAAAAAAAAAAAATGCAGAACCAAGTAACCTGGGCTCATAGGAACTCAGAGACTGAACTGATAACCAGGGAGCCTGCAAGGGACTGACCTAGGCCCTCTGCATATATGTTACGATCATGTAACTTGTCTTTGTGTGAGACTCCTGAGAGCAGGGGCTGCCTCTGACTCTGTTGCCTGCTTTTGGGACCCTTTCCTTCTATCAGATTGCCTCATCCAGCCTTAATAGAGAGGAGTTGCCTAGTCTCGCTGCAACTTGATATACCATGGCTGGCTGATATCTATGAGATGCCCTCCTATATCTGAAGAGAAACAGTGGATGGGGGGGAGAAGGGGAAAGGGAGGTGGAGGGAAGGGACTGGAAAGAAGGGAAAGAGGGGGACTCTATTTGAGTTATAAAAAGCAAAAAATAAAAAGATGGAAGTTGGTGCCAGGGAGCAGGATAGTACTGTGACAAGCTTGACCATGCTGCTTGACTATGCTGGCTGAATGTGGACTTTGAGACTTTGGATTAGGAGTGCAGCAGGGTCTAATGGGCCAGCAATGATGACAGAGGGCAATATATGTACATTATGACAATCCAGTTCAAGAAGTTTCAGACAGGAATATTATTAATATTCTTAAATGAATAGTATTAAATGACCTAGAGATGATTCTTATGATTCTTTGGCAAAGAATGTTGTTGCTTTTTGTCCTTGTCCAAAAAATCTGTCTGAAGTTAAATTGAAAAGTTTTTTGATTCATGATGCTGGCAGAGGAGATTTCAAAACCACCTAGTATTGAGTGTTGTTTGGTGTAAATGGTCTAATAATAAAAAAAAAAGTCAGATATAGAGGAAAATGCTGAGAGATCAGAGAGAAGAAGGAGCAAGCCACAGCCACCATTACCTCATTAATGTCTCAGCAGAGAGAGCCTTTTCCTGTTTCTGCCCGCTTATATTCTCTCTCTGCCCAGCCATCTCACTCCCTGTTTCTGCCCAGTCATCTCACTTCCTGTCTGTCTGTAAAGACCTCCAGACCTCTATGGTTAGCTAGTGGCAAGCTCCATTCTCTGACCTTCAGACAGGCTTTATTTGTACAAGCAAGACATCACCACAGTTTGGTTATTAGTGGCCAGTCTTACACAGATCTATAATGAAAAGGAGCAAGTTGAGAAAGGAAAAATACAAAAGGTACAGTTTGAGGGAGCACCAGGAAGTGTAATGGGGCTGAGTTCTGTGTTCAAGGAGATAAAAAGTCAAAAGAAAAGCCCGATGCCAAATGGAATAAAGGCAGTGGTGGCCTCAGGACAAGACCCCAGCCAGTTAAGCTTCCAACTTGTGAAAAAGGAATTAAAGAAAAGCTTAAGCAGTGAAGTACAGGATCAACAACAAAAACCCAGTGAGGATGTAACTGGATGAGGGATGCAAGTTCCAGCCCCAACAAGCAACAGAACTTGGCAGCTTTGGCCACGTGGTTCTGGCTTTAGAGTCAAGGATAGAAGAAAGAGGTTATGGAATCTCCCTCCTTGGCTAAGGAAAGCTACTGAGGCCAGGTATATGTCGGGGGTGTGCCTGTATGGAGGCCAAGAGAGGACATTTCATGAAGCTGTGGAGGTGAAGCCTGGATTGCCTTGGAGACACCAAGATGTTGGAGATGCCAGAGCTGTAGGATACCTGCCGAGGAAAGCTACTAACAGGGTGTGGAGCCAGCCAAAGAGAGAGACATGTGCTACAGTCCACAAAGCTGAAAGGAGTTGGAAATCTAAAGAGTGATTTGACATCAGACATGGAGATTCAGTTTGGAGTTTGCCCAGCTGGTTTTCAGTCTTGCTTTATATGCTCCCTTCCTTAGGTTTTGGAATGATAATGTATATCCTGTGTCGTTGTATATTGGAAGTATGTGATCTGCTTTTGTATTTTTATTTTACAGGGGATTACTGTTAAGAGAGTGCCATGAGTCTCAGAAGAGACTTTGAACTTTGGATTTTTAAACATGGTTGATCAACTATGGGGGCTTTTGGAGTTGGACTGAATGCACTTTTTGCATTATGATATGGCTGCAAGCCTATGAAGCCATGGAGTAGAATGTGGTGGTCTAAATAAGAATGCCTCCATAGGATCATATATTGTCATGATCCTTTGTCACCAGGGAGTAGTGCTTCTTGACACATATTAGGAGATGTGGCCTTGTTGAAGTAGATGTGGCCTTGTTGGAGGAAGTGTGTCACTGAGCATGGGCTTTGGAGTTTCAAAAATTCAGGCCAGGTGCTTGTATCTCCCTTCCTGCTGCCTGTGGATCTGTAGAAGTCTCAGTTCCTTCTCCAGCACCATGCCTGCCTGCATGCCACCATGCTTTCTGCCATGACGATAATTGACTAAACCTCTGAAACCGTAAGCCAGCTCCAATTAAATGCTTTCCTTTATAAGAGTTGTCATGGTCATGGTGTCTCTTCACAGAACACAGAACACTAAGATAGGATGGGAGGGGGAATGAGGGGGAGGGGCTGGACTCCTGTCAGAGCTCTGTGTAATTCAGGGAGACTCTCTGGTGCAGCATCCACAGGGACCTGCAGTCTATGGAGCTCAGGTCCACCAGGGCAGAGCCCGTTCCCAAGGTTCAGCAGGGAGATGTTCTAGAATGGAGACCAGAGTGTGAGCATAGCATGCCTCCTTGGGACTTTATGTCAAAGTTTAGTTCATCTCAAGTTGTGAAACGCTAATGCATTCTCACAGCATGTGAGACAGAGGCAAAAGGATCAGGAATCCACAGCCCCTTTCAACTGTGTAACAAGCTGGAGGCCAACCTGAGCTATCTAAGACCCTGTCTCAAAAAGAAAGCAAAAAAACAGGTGCTTAAAAGCAGTAAAAAGGATGGGCTGCACTTGCAGAAGACCCGAATTCGGGTCCGAGCACCCATATGGCAACTCACACAGATTTGCAATCCCAATCTGATGCCTCTCCTGACATCCATGGACCAGACATGCATGCATTTAGGCAAAACACCCATACACATAGAATGAAATAACTCAATCTAAAAAAAAACATGTTTTATAATAAAAAAAAAAAAAACAAGATGAACAGGTGTCCTGGTGTCCTTGTATTGTTTTGTTGTGACCAACAGGACTGACCAAAGGCAACTTGGGGAGGAAAGAGTTTATACTTCCAGGTCACGGTCCACCACTGTACTGGCTAGTTTTATGCTGACTTGACATAAGCAATAGCAACCAACACCTGAGGGCATACAGGCAGCATAAACTGGACTCAGCTTTCTTGAAAATAACAACAAAAATGGAGGACATGAAGTTGGGAGGGAAATAGGGTAGGAGGTTCTAAGGAACTGGAGGGAGGCAGTGGTAGAGGAATATGACCAAAATACATTGTACAAATGCACGCAATATTCAAAATTCAAAACCAGTAAGAACAAACTAGCAACAACAAAAAAGGCCGAGAACAACCTCAGGTGCTGTTGTCCAGGTGCCATCCATGTTGGGTTTTTTTGAGACAGAGTCTTCCACAGGCCTGGAGCCCACAGAGTTGGTGAAACTGGCCAGTCAGTGAGCCCCAGGGATCTGCCTGTCTCCAGCTGCCCAACACTGGGATTACAAGCATGTGTTACCAAGACCAGCTTTCCCCATGGATTCTGGGGCAACACACCAACCCTGTTGCTGTGTGTGTGTGTGTGTGTGTGTGTGTGTGTGTGTGTGTGTGTGTGTGTGTTTCTTCACATGTGTGCAAGTGGGCTTGCACCATTGTGCATGGGGAGGGAGTGTGCATGCCGAGGACAACCTCAGGTGCTGTTGTCCAGGTGCCATCCATGTTGGGTTTTTTTGAGACAGAGTCTTCCACAGGCCTGGAGCCCACAGAGTTGGTGAAACTGGCCAGTCAGTGAGCCCCAGGGATCTGCCTGTCTCTAGCTGCCCAACACTGGGATTACAAGCTCCTTGAGTGACTGCACCATCTCCCCAGCCCAGCTGCTTTCATGATGAGAATCAAAGTGTATTTATCAATTAGCTTGGAGATAATTAAAATTACATGGTGCTGAGCATCCTTACGGAACTTCCTGCTCTTTCTTCTCCTTTGTTTTCTACTAGTTTGTTAATTAAAATATTTCCTGAAATAGAACACATTTATAGAAAAGTCACAACTAACTCCAGGTAGATATGATGGATTTCCATCATGTGAAACAGCTACCCCCAGTGAAAGCCAGACATGACCCTTGTCACACTCAGAAGGGCCACCATTATGTTTCTATTGTCCTCAGCATTGTCTGCTTTTAATCATTGTTTTCATTGTTTGGCACAGGGTCCCCTATAGCCCAGGCACAGGGTCCCCCTCAAACTCACTAACAAGTGGAGAATGACTCTGAACTTATGATCCTCCTGTCTCCAACTCCCCGACACTAGTATTTCAGGCATGTGCCATGTGCCTGGTTTCTGCAGTGCTGGGAATTAAACCCAGGTCGTCGTGTGCACATGCTAGGCAAGCATTCTTCAGATTTGCATTGTCTGCTTACAGACACAAGGCATGTCCTCTGCCGCTTGGCCCTGTCCCCTGACTCTGTCATTTAATTAAGCTGTAGGTGTCCCGGGGTCTGGTTGCCAATGCATCCTGCAGCATGAGCCATGCCTGTGCTCTTCAGGCAGTGGCCCTTCCTTCATCCATCTTGATGGCTTCGGCATGCTCCACTGGCTGACAGCATCATCGTACGTCTGGGCGTTTTCCCTCTCATGGATGTTTGGGCTATTGGAATAGTGACGGGCATTGGAGATGCTGCTGGCAATGTAAAATAGGTCTTAATAACAGCAACAGACGACAGTGTCAGGGACAGAGCGTCCTAGTCCATATCTGCTGCTTACATCGGTTGACTCGCTAAAGTCTGCTCACCTCATACTGGGCACTGGGGACAAGCCAAAGACACGATGCCACCCAAGCCTAGACTGGTAAACCAGTGAGTTCATTGAGGTTACTCACAGGAGCACGAGTGAGCCCTAAACAGCCACATCACACCTAACTGCAGCATGAGCGGCAGCCCCACAGATGGGTAGATTGGGGTCCCCACTTCAACTCTCTACCCTCTACATACCTCCTGAGCTCAGGCAGAATTGCTCTCAGCTGAGAGAGATGTGTGCCCCTAGTCCTTCCATGGGGGACTGTCACCAGGCCTGATCTTGTTGAAGGTCTCTTTGGGATAGTCACATTGTGATGACTAAGATGAGAATGGCTGTCATGCCCAACGGGACAGTGTCCTGTGACCCTGGGCCATAGGTGTGTCTGTGAGCTGAGATAAATGGCACCAACCAGCTTTCTGGCGGTTGGCTGTTCCTTCCCTCTGGCCGTGAGTGGCTACTTTACTTCCTGCTATGACAAATACCTAACAGAAACACAGCCCCCTCTCTGTGCTGTGCACATGTATGATGTGTGTGCATGTTTGTATAGAAGTGCTTGCCTATGTCTGCCCATGCGGAGGCCAGGGATCAACATCACGTTCCTTTTTCCATTGCTCTCTGCTTTATTTGGGGGAGGGGGACAGGGTGTTTGAGTGAAAAATGTGACCCAGGGGCTCGTGTATTTGGGCAGGAAAGTGACTGCTGGATTTGCTGAGGGACAGGAAGGTCCTTCAAGGTTCCTGCTTCATCAAAAAGTCTGCCAGACATTCTGGACTGAAGAGGGATGTCCCAACATTACAGAGGAACTTTGAGTGACTGTCTAGGCAGTGAGTTGTCTCTGTCAACTCTAGAGCTTAAATATTATCCTTCTAGGGTCTTTGATGGAGTTGAAGACAGTTATGGTTTTCCTTAGTTATGATAAAAGGTAAATTACATATAAAACTTTAGACTCACAGAGATAAGATAGATCAAAATGTTAGTGGACTAAATATTGTAACCATAATTCTTGCTTGATAACTGTTTTTGTTGGGTATAATTTTACTATGTTAAAGTTAAAACCTTTTTATTTAGACAGAAAAGAGGAGATGATGGGGGATGATCTTCTGTATGCTATGAAAATATGTTTCTCTTATTGGTTGATGAATAAAACTGTTTCAGCCGGGCTGGAGAGACGGCTCAGAGGTTAAAAGCACCAACTGCTCTTCCAGAGGTCCTGAGTTCAATTCCCAGCAACCACATGGTGGCTCACAACCATCCATTATGAGGTCTGGTGCCCTCTTCTGACGTGCAGATATACATGGAAGCAGAATGTTGTATACATAATAAATAAATAAAATCTTTAAAAAAAAAACTGTTTCAGCCAATGGACAGGCAGGATTTAGCCAGATGGGAAATTCAAACAGGGATAGAGAAATGTATTAGGTGGAGTCAGGGGATACCATGTAGCTGCCAAGGAAGTAAGAGGCCCAGGCATTACCAGTAAGCCAAGACCACGTGGAGATACATAGATTATTAAAAATGGGTTAATAATTAAGAGAGCTAGATAATAAGAAGTCTGAGCCATCAGCCAAACAGTTCTAATTAATGTAAGCCTCTGTGTGTTTATTTGGGACTAAAAAGCTTTGAGACTGAGAAGGACAGAAACTTCCGTGTGTGTGTGTGTGTGTGTGTGTGTGTGTGTGTGTGTGTGTGTGTGTGTGTAAATATGTATGAACAGAGGCCAGGGGTCAGCCTTATGTATGTCCCCTGTAGAACTTCAGTGACCCAATATCCAATGGGAGGGGCAGTGAGACATGAAGAGGGCTCTGCTTCCTGAAGCCCTCTGTGGGGCAGAGATGCTCACATGCCCACTAGCCAAGCAAGTCCAAGTGTTCAAAATTCAGTCCCCAGAATGGCACGACTGGGAAGTTGTATCCACTACTTTTCTCATTACTGTGACCAAATATCTGACAACAGCAACTTCAAGAAGGAAGGGATTGTCCTGGCTCAGCTTGAGAGCATACATCAATCATAGTAAGAAGTCACAGGGGCGGGAGTGTGAGCCGGCTGGTCACATGGCACCCACAGTCAGGAAGCAGAAAGAGACGATGCTGGTGCTCAGCTCAACTTCTCCTTGTTATTCAGCCCAGGACCCCAGCCCACAGGATGGTGCCACCCACACCCAGAGTGGATCTTCCCTCCCTCCCAAGTCTTCCTGAGGTTTGTCAGAGGTGATAGACCTTTAAGAAGTGAAAGCCAGTAGGAAGTCCTTAGCTCAATGGAGGTGTTTCCTTGAAGGGAGCTGTGGGGTCATCGTCTCTTCTCTCTTTCACTATGGACCACAAAGTAAACAAACTACCTGCATGTGACACTTCACCTTCTCTGTCCATCAAGTCAGGATAGGATAGCGTCTTTTCCTTGCAAGAGTTAGCTGTGTCTTCAGTGATGTTGAGATTAGTAGCAGGAGTGGGGTGGCATCACCCAAACAGCTGAGTTATGGATGAGAATTACTGATCATGTGATGGATGTTTTATGAATTTCTTACCTTCCAAAGAACGGGGACAGTTGGTTAAAGTGAGTCTCCCTGTATCTCTCACACCTGCCCTCTTGTACGTGCACCTGTGGTATGATTTAATACATAGATGTCAATGGCTTCCATCTTGGCCATGGATCACATGCCTTTACATTACAGACTTCCTTTCTTTGTCTTACTCCTGAGCTCTGAGTGGTCTAAATTTCCATTACTATAACAAAAAACTGGAGTCAATGAACTTATAAAGAGAAAAGATGGAAATTAGCCCATAGTTCCCAGCCATGACTGATTGGCCCCATGGCTTTTGGCCCGTGGTGAGACTGCACACCATATGGAAACTTGTGGTAGAAAAAAAGCCATTTATCTCACATCCAGGATTCAAAAGAGCAGAGAATAAGGAGGGAAGATATATTAATGTTTTATTCACATTTTCCTGGCATGCCTTGGCCCAGGGTTTAAATCTAAGTAACTTGAATTATACTGGTTTGGATGGCCTGGTGTGGGGGGCCAGATTTGATTTGTTTTTCTGATCCAATCTATTTTTTTCCTTTGACTAAGAAAATTAAGCTATTTATTTATATTTACTGATATTTCTACTATCTGTTTCTTATTATTTTTGTGATTAGGACGGGTTCCAGAGGAGGATACTAGAACCCCCTTTCTTCTTCCCATTACTTCCTGACTGTGAGGTAGATGGCTTTGCTCTACCATAAGCTCACACATGGTTGACAACCTCACCACAGGCCCAGAGTCATGTGGCCAATCAATCATAGGTGGGAACCTCCCAAACTACAAACCAATATAAACCTTTCGCATTTATAAGCTGGTTGTCTTGGGCATTTTGTTACAGCAATAGAGATCTGACTAATGTCTGCCCACAGGCCAGCCTCATCCAGGCCATTTCTAATTGAGACTCTCTTTTCAGTTCACTCTAAATTGTGTCAAATTGAAAGCTCAAACTCATTTATTGTGCTGGCATGATGGCTCTATGGGTAAAGATGCTTGCCACCCAAGCCTGTGGCAGCACTAAAAGGCCACACCAGAGATAAAAAGCGAACCAAGCTGTGATTCCAGCCCTCAAGAGGCTGAGGCAGGAGGACCACAAGTGAGAGGCCACGCTGAGCTACATAGTAATAGCTTGACTCAAAGAGAATTAATTAAAAATTGGGCTGGTAAGATATTTCAGTAAGTAAAAGTGCTTATTACAAAAGACCTGAGTTCGATTCCCAGGACCTACAGGTCAGAAGTTGAGAACGGACTTCTGAATGTTGTTGTTGATCTCCAGGCATGCATGGTGGCATGCACACACATGCATGCACGAGTACACACACACACACACACACACACACACACACAAATTGTAGTTTAAAAAATAATTTAAAGGGGCCAGTTATTGGCCAATGACAGACCTTTTGTTTATCCTGCCAAAGGCCCTGGGTTCCATCCTCAATACTGGGGGTGGGGAGGGGTGTCATGGGGAAGAGAAGGAGAAAGGGAAGGGCATGTGCTTACAGAGAGACTTTTATGTAGAAACAGGGCATGGTGGCCCACACTTCTAATTCCAGCACTCGGGAAGCAGAAGCAGGTAGACCTCTGTGAATTCAAGGCCAGCCTGGTCTAAACAGTGAGCTCTAGGACAGCCAGAACTACATAGTGAGATTCTGTCTGAGATACATAGAGAGAGAGAGAGAGAGAGAGAGAGAGAGATGCATACATATATAAAGATTCAAAGGGGATTTATTAGAATGGCTTACAAGCTGCAGTCCAGCTAATCTAACAATGGCTATGAACAGAAAGTTCAAAACTCCGGTAGTTGCTCAGTCCACAAGGCTGCATATCTCAGCTGCTCTTCAATACGTACTGGAATCCTAAAGAAGCAGTCTCTGATGCCAGTCATGGAATGGATGTGTTAGCAAGGCGAGGGCAAGCAGTCAAAGAACAAGAACTTCTACCGTGCCCTTATATAGGCTCCCAGCAGAAGGTGTGGCCCAGATTGAAGGTGCATCTTCCTGCCTCAAGATTCAATCACAGATATGGCTTCCTACCTCAAAGGTCAGGACTAGAAGTGGATTCATCCACTTCAAACCAAGGGGGTGAGGGGAGACTCTCACAGGTGTGCCCTCCATTTCTGAATTTTAGTTCATTCCAGATGCAGTCAAGTTGACAACCAGTAATAGCTAATCACAATGCCCCATGTTCAAACAGCACGGCTCTCGGAACAGACCCCATCACTAAACATGACTGTGATACAACGGACCTTTGTGGGAGGATCCTATTAGGACAGCTCCCTAGACCAGGGTCAGTTCTGGATTGCAGAGGGGAGTGATGAGTGTGGCCACTAGATGGCAGCATTGGCCATGGAATCTGTGGCGTGCTGTCCAGGCTCCTCGCCAACTCTGGCCCCTCACTGTCACCGGTGAGGACAGATAAGATGATGCTCCATGGTTGCCAAAGCAAACATCATGCGGCCCCAAAAAACCCCATGAGCTGGCAACCATGGGACATGAGATGCGTGGTCCATTCACACCTGAAAACAGGGACACGTCTTGGCTGCCCCAGACACCCTGGTGGTAGAAATGGGGCTTCTTTCCCACTGATTCAGCCCTTCCAGAATCTAACACACTGGCAGTTGGTGGGGAGCCAGAGAGGGTGGAGGGGAGGACGGTCACCTGTTTGGTTCTGGCTCAGGTGTGGAACGCAGCTGAGAAGGGAGAG